>NW_006263741.1:211675-216016 GCF_000469605.1 Apis dorsata | reverse complement strand
TTTTTTTTTTTTCTCTCTCTCTATTTTATCCATTTTATCGAAATGAAAAATAACGTAGCACAATGTTCCAAATGTACATAGCATAGAATAGAATAAAAACGTGGAGTAAGAAATTTTCGACCATAATCCGTGGCAAAGAGAGGCAACGTCACGCGTTTATATTATGCGGATCGAACAATCTCTCTGGAGGGAAGGGAAAAGAGATGGGATATACATCGAAACAGGTTGCATCGGGCAAATATGGAAATTGAAATAACGAACGAAGAAAACGAATCATCGGCTCATACATATGTATGTAAAGGATAATACACAGTGTCTGAATTCAGACATTAACTCTGGAGCCGCAAATGGGGCGAACGAATGGCTGTGCTAATCGTTTAAATCGATATCGCGCTCGAGTTGGCATCCACGTTGCTCGAGCGCCTCTTCTTCCGTAAATTTCTGTCGGCTCGAAAACTCTCGACGCGATCAGCCAGGAAAAATTTTTCGAGCTACGTTTCGAATTGAACGCTCCTCCAAGAATTCTCCAAGAGATGTGCAAGTATATCAAAATATCGTTAACGAGTAATCAAATCTACAGTTTTGGCAATGCTTTCGCCCGGGCTTTGGCTATCGAGTGCAAAGAAACGAACGGACCGAAGAGACGAAATAATGGATTGGTTGTACGTGCAACGAATGTACATATCTCGAAACAAAGACGACTTGGCAAGGATTCGTTGAGAAAAAAAAGGAACGAAAATACGAAGGGAAAAAAAGGAAAGCTAAGAGAAATTGAATCCGTTCCTAATTGCGGGACATTCCATACCAAACGCTTATTAGCGTTGATTGTGAAAGAGGTCGTTCGCCAAGGTAATGCAAGTCTCTTGCCAACTACATTCCGCCTCGTCTGGCAAAACCGTTTCCACTTTCTTCCCTACGTTTCGTGAAAACACTCGAAGGAGAAATGATTCTTTTTTTTTTTTTTTTTTTTTTTTACGATAGCTTCTCGTTTATTAATATATATCGAGAACCGATATTACTTGGCAAGATGTTTGCCACCGATTTACCTAGGTCAGCCAAGGAATAGTTGAACTATGAAAAAAAAGAAAAAAAATATATATATATACATACATACATATGGAAAAGAATGGAAAAGAAAACGAAAAGAAAGAGAAGAGAGTGCAGCATCTCTTACCTTGCAGTGGGTGCAGTTGAAGATGACGGAATAGGGCTGTGCACAGTCGTATCGCGCGACCACTTCCTCGAACCCACAATGCAATTTTGCGGCTAACGTATCGACGTGCAACAGCTTGTCCAGGGCATCGGCGCACTTCTGGCCACCGTTTAGCACATTCTCGAGCGGACCACCCTTGCCAGGTGCCAGGGCGTTGACCACCGCGTGATCGCAGCAGTGCCGCAGACGCAGCCCGCTCATGAACCAATATCGATTCTCCCTTGGGGTTAAAGTACTGGCCTGGCCAAAATCATCCCGACAGATGTTCCTCTTATGCGACTCCTCGAGATAAAAAAGGCACTGTTCCGGAACCATTCGCACGCCCTCGCCATTTTCTCCACCATCGCCTCCCCTCCTCGCCTTCCTCTCACTCGCGCTTCCCTCCGCCCCAAAAGACTTTATCGAACTCGAACCGAACCGTGCCGACTCGACCGCCTTCTCCTCACCGTTCGACCAATAACAATTCCCGCTGACCTTCACCTTCTTCATCACCTCGAGGAACTCGGCATCGCCCCCTTTCCCCCCCGTGCTCGCCACGCAGGGGAGCGGGCAATTCTTCGGCACCTCCGGTGGATCGCAGCTAGCCTGAAGATCGGCCGGCGCTGGGCCAGCCAGGTCGCAGGCCGACAACCAAGGATTTATTTGGTTCACCTTCCAGCTGTATTCGTTGTAAGGATGCGTCGATTCGGTTTCGAAAAGGGAAGCCTCGCGATCCCTGTACGCCGATCCCTCCACCTCCCGTTGCTCCCGAGCCTGATCGTCCTGCTGTTGCTGTTCTTGCTGCTGTTGTTGTTGTTCCTCGTGTCGGCGACGATGATGCCCGTTACCACCGTCCTTACCACCGTACTGCTCGACGTCACGAACCAACTGTTCACGCGTTCCCTGCTCTCCTTCGTCCATCTGCCGATGATGTTGCTTCTGTTGCAGGTATTGCTGGTGTTGTTGTTGTTGTTGTTGTTGTTGTTGTTGTTGCTGGTGCTGTTGTTGACGTTGGTGCGCGGCGACGCTCGAGGATAACAACAGGGACGAAATTTGGGTGGCGTTGTGCCGGGGAAGGTTTTGTACGAGGGATGGATTATGGGTGAAATCGGGGATAAACTGTCCGGAGGGATTCGTGGAACACACCACCGGGCAAGCCAATAGATACAAGATGAACAGCAATCCGTACTTTCGGCCGCACCAATTATTATTATTGTTGTTGTTGTTGTTGTTGTTGTTACTCGATACCTTTGTTGTCGTTGGTCCGTTCGTCGAGAGTTTCGTCACGTTCTCGCCACTTCCGTTGGTGATCGGGTTCCGTTGGAACCGGGCAGTGTAGTGGCTCTCGCGTTTCCCGCCGTTTACACTCGCGGCGCGCACCTTAACGCGCGTACGACTACCTCTCCCTCCCCAACAATTCAGCTCACCGCGATCTCGAAATTTTCGATAACGTTCTCCTCCCTCCTCCCCACAAATACTTTCCACCACTTGGCTCGCCTCGTACTCGTCCGTACCTCGTCGGTTCCGCGTAATCCGGCGAAACTTGGTCTCCTCTTCATCTTCTTCGCCCCTGCGCTCATCCTCTCCGAAACGAACGTCCCCGGCCTCGGGGGATGACGCGGCACCCGACTCGTTCTTTTCATCGCGACAGCTCTCGATATCGTTCTCGTCATTGTAGGCAGTGTAAGAAAATGCATCGACTGAAGGAACGTTCGTGACATTCGCGATACAGATTCGAGAGAAATTGACGGATTCCTCGAACGGATTCGCGCGATCCCGATCATCGTTCTTCCACCTCGTTCTCGGTTTCCTGCTCCCGTTGTAACAAGATCGTGACCTCGATTCTTGGGACGTCGATAAAATAAGATCGTCGGTGTAATCCTCGATGCTTCTCCCATCATCGTTCTCGTCTTCGTCTTCGTCTTCGTCGCCGTCGTCGTCGTCGTCGTTACCGCCGCCACCATCGTCACCTTCCTTTTCCTCGTTTTCGACGTTGAATCGATCGTTCCCTCGCTGTACACGACATTCACCGCTTTTTTTCTGCAAAATATTCGTGAGCGTTCGAATGCGCGCGCGCACTCCGCTGCGGTAAACCGAGTCGTAAGAGACACGAAAGGCAGTGGCGTTTCTGGTTTCGGATCCGTCCCCGTGCTCGACCGAGCAACGATGAACCGACGAGGAAAATCGACGGTGATAGGCGCTACCGTTCGCGATAACATCGGCGGGATCTCGTTCCCGCTGGAGAATCTCGGAACCACGAGCGAACCTCGGGGCCGACGAGGCTCGGAAACGAAAGAAAGATATTCCCGGTGTGGTATAGTCCTGGCGTAGGAGACGATGGAAAGGCAACGATCTCGAGGACGAACGGTGGATAGCAGCGTTCCCGTTGTTCCAATGGTACGACGTAGATGGTCCCGTGAATTGGGCCGGATCGAGCCGCATGGACGCAGCCTCGGGAACGCTAGCGTCCCCGGTTTTCCCCGACGACGACGACGACGGCGTCGATCGTCCCCGTCGACGGTCCACGCCGCAAAGTCGCCACGCGAACCGATCGTCTTTCCCCCACCTTTGTTGCCTTTCCGCTGTTGACAACGATGATCCAAACTCGTGATATCGAATTTGTCGTCCGGATGATCCCTGTTGCGATCGCGCGCGTATCCGTCCTCGTCTCTGCGCTGCAAAAGGCCCCGCATCGCTGCAACCAAGGATCGAGGCTTTTCTTAGCTTCGCGCGTACGCCCCTCCTCCACTCTGTTATCCTTTCCTCTCCACGTCCTCCTCGTCCACGTTTCTTCCGTTCCCGCGACGTTGAACGGGTCACCACAGGTGACACCGACGACTCCTTCGCTCTCTTTCCTCTCCGTGGTAAGGTGGCGGTGAATGTCGAAAATGCGAAACAGGATGCCTCTCTTGGTACGATTACAACGATACGTTGGCGATTCGGGCCTCGTTGGTTCGAAAATTCGCGATCGAAGCGATGCGAGTCCTCTGTCGTAGTCCCGGTGTTTATCGTATAACCGATACACGTACGATCGAACTTGGCTGGAAAGAAGGACAGGTTCGGCGAGTTGTAGATACTCTCGCGGATTATCGAGACAATGTTGTTTTCGAGACGACTCGTGGTTGGTGTCAGCCCCGCACGTAGATATC
>NW_006263741.1:209952-210949 GCF_000469605.1 Apis dorsata | reverse complement strand
GCTTGCCGATTACACGGCAACGCGTCCCACCGCGCTAATGACTATTTGAACAGCCACCACGTTGACAGCCTACGCGGTACCGACGTCGCTTCGTTTGCTCGTTGCCATTGCGTCGACTTCATTGGGGACACACCCCAACCAGGTTCGCCACCAGCCTGCCCGAGTACCCACCTTCCGCGAGTACTCTTACCTAACCTTTCCTCCTTGACCCCGTTGCGCTTTTCTCTCCTTCTCTCTTTCTCTCTCTCTCTCTCTCTCTCACTCTCTCTCTCTCTCGCTCCCTCTCTCGCTCTCCCTCTCCCCTTCTCTTTCTCTCTTTATCTGTCCATCTATCTACCTATCTATCTATGTATCTACCTATCTATCTATCTATCTATGTATCTATCTATCTATCTATCTATCTGTCCGTCTGTCTTTTTCGCTCGTTCCCCACAAGTCACAGCCAAAATTTGCTTCGCTTCTTACCCGACAATAACTCCAAAATGAATTCTTATTCTTTTCTTTATCCTTTGTTATTGTCTCTCGATATATCCAACGTGTTCTTCTTCCTCTTCTTCTTTTTCTTTTTCTTCTTTTTCCTCCTCCTCCTCCTCCTCCTCCTTCTCTTCCTCCTCTTCCTCCTCTTCCTCCGCCTCCTCCTCTTCCTCTTCTTCTTCTTCTCGCTTCTTTTTCGTACACAGCATACAAAAATTCGTTTCTATGAAGCAAAGTGAGGTTATGGGGCTATCCTCGACAAATGGTAGCGCGCACCAGGATCCGCGCGTGAGAGCTCGCGCGCGCGCGCGCGGGGGAGCGCGCGCACGGCCCTCTACACCGTGACGATGAAAATTCCGAACGATAGACGATGATAAGACCGTCGAATATTTCCTTCTTCTACGGGATATTCGCCAATTTCTTTATTCCTCTCCCCTCCGTTCTTCTTATTCTTCCGCTTTCTCGATACGAAAAAATTTCTTCCGTTTGATCGCTTTTCGCGTTTGATTTTCGCTATATATGC
>NW_006263741.1:208496-209920 GCF_000469605.1 Apis dorsata | reverse complement strand
TTTTTTTTTTTTTTTTTTTTTTTTTTTTTTTTTTTTTTTTTCTACAAACTCGACGATTCCACTCGTGCCGTTTCGATACGCGAAACACTAGACGAGGCACAAAACGGACGGATCACGCGTCCGATCGGTTCACTCGGATATCCGTAACGGATCTATCCACTGTACGAGTATCGAATCTTTGCCAGGATTTCGAGAGATAAGTTGTTCCCAGAGAAAATTTGAATGAGCTGGATGGTCGGTCCTCCTCGTGGCACCGTATCGTCTCGACCGTGGCGCACCTTCGAAATCGCGTCGTGACGCGTCGACTCACTCGGTCGAATTGTCGTGAAAGAAGAATCGCACGCGCGTGCTTTTAATACCCAGCATGTTTCAATTACAATTAGAGACGAGATATGGGTACATGCAATTCCGTTTGTTTAATTTCTCAGTTTCTATCATGCGGGTCTAAAGGAAGTTTTGCGTGGACCAGCGCGCGACCCATGAACGTTTTTTTCTTTCTCTTCTTTTTCTTCTTTTCTCTCCCTCCCTCTCTCTTATATCCTTGTTCTTTGTTTCTGTCGCACTGCTTCTCGTTCCGAGAGTCAAGAAAAGTTTGAAATGGCGTGTATTGGCGTGAAAATTAACGAAAAGGAGCAACGTTTGGAACGTTTCGTTACAATCGACGAATCCACTTTTCGCGGTTTTGGACCACCAATCTTTATCGATGGTCGCGATGGTGGCGCGACCGATAATGATTCCGTTTCGTGAAAATGTTTCGATTTCTTTCTTTTCCTCGCCTCCTTTCTATCGTTTCTTCTATCGTTTTTTCTTTCTTCTTTCCTTTCTTTCGTTCGTCCTTTCCTTTCAAAAATATTCCACGGGCAAAATTCCGCGTTCGTGGTCGCGCGAACTAAAAGCAAGCCTGCAACGCGGACGGCAGTTAAACCACGCAGCCACGCACGCACATACACACTTTTTTGGGGTCGTGCGCGTGACACGGAAACACCGACCCCGTAGCCGCGCACCAGCAACTACGCGCGGATCGTATAACGAACGTGCCGAGAGTCCCTCTTCGAGAGACGACGGAAACTTCGGTGCACCTTTAGTCTCACGGCCTGTCTTTCCAACTCGCACGCGCACACGCACACACACGCGCCGAAATTTCTCCCTCCGTTGATCCCCTCTCTCTCCCTATTCCTACTCCCTACTCCTCTTTCCAGCCGATACTTTCCCCATCTTGCTCGTGCTTTCGTTTCACGCGATTTTCCTCTTTTAATCACCCTTCCCTGTTCGCCATCGCTCGCTCTCTATTTAACTCTCTCCTCTTCTCTTTCCCTCCCTATTACCGTTGCTTTCTAACCGATCCTTCTCCATCTCTTTCGGTTTCTATCTATCTCTCTTCCATCCACGTATTCGTGCCAGTTGTAATCTCGGGTGGATCTCTT
>NW_006263741.1:201521-208259 GCF_000469605.1 Apis dorsata | reverse complement strand
CTCTCTCTCTCTCTCTCTCTCTCTCTCTCTCTCTCTCTCTTCCTCTTCACGCAGTTATCGTCATCTATCCCCTTTCTCTTTCAACCCTCCTACCCTTTATACCCGTTTCCGTTCTTCCGAGAAGCAACGCGACTCGTAGAATGGATCCTTTCTCTTCTCCGGGAAATCATCTATATCATCTCCGACCGACCATCAGTGATTATATTACCTGTAAGCGAAAATTTACACGGCATGTCACTGTGAATCGATAGCGATATCAATATCATCGATATCTCAAACATGTTCTTCATCGATCCAAGGATCGCATGTTGCTTACTCCGCATATTGACATAGAGCAAAAAAGTGTCGCGTGATCCGCCATCTTTCTTTTTATCGTTCCCGTCCAGGGAGCTCCAACCATCTCCACCCCAAATGTCTGTTTCCCTTCGCCTCGATTCTATCCTTCGCTCTGTTCCCCCTACTTCGACGACCCACGATGCCCTTGCCTTGCTATCAGCTTCGCGTTTATCTGTCTTTCTTTTTCCTATTCCCTTTCTTCTCTCCCTTTCTCGTTCATCTTCCCCTATTCGCTTTTTGGCTCTTCGAGCTTTCTCCCTCCCTCTTGCGCAGTTTCCCCTATCGCCGATTTTCCACCTCTTCCACCCTCTTATCTCACCGTATTTTTCCAACTAAAAACAACGGTACACACGTTGTCGGTTGCCTTCTGCCTTGCACAGTACGTCGCTTCTAACATCTACTTATTTTCTTTCTTTTTTATTCTCGATCTTTCGAGTTCATCTATTTTTCACCAGCTTTTGATTGTCCTAAAAAAAATTTTTTTATCTATCTTTCTATCCATCGTTCAATTCTATATTCGCTTCCTAGTTTATTTACTCATTATAAATTAACATTTCGTTCGTCATAATTTTTCTCGATTATTATAAATTTCATAAATTAATATTTATTATACAAGTATAATTAATTAATATTAATTAATATTTATTATACACATTTGCTGAACCTTAAATAATATTTAAGAACAAATATTTGCAATAGAAATGTTCACAGGACATCGCTCCGTGGTATATCATCGAATTCGACAGTTACGAGATATTGAGTGATTGAAGAAAGCCCGCCAGATCATGGTATCCTCGAATTTGATTTTGCGTCTTGTTTCATGACTGACCTACTATCGTAAATCCAATAAAAAATTAATTCCAATTTATTTGAAATATCTTTGCAATATCATCTATCCCTTTTAACAATTACAATAATTAATCAATTTTTTTTTTTTTTGATCTATTTGAAAAAAGAATTTTCATTATCTATTCGAATGCGTTTTAAACAACAGTTATTGTATAAAGTTTACCTAATGACACATCATATTGCGATGACTATTGCATTTTAACGATCTATATATGCTTATTATAAAAAAGTAATCGACACATTTAAAGTTGAAAATCATGTTCGAAATATACCTGTCGACGATGCGGCATTAAAAGTACAGAGCGCATGTACCACGTTAGCATCCAAAGTGAGCACATTTTCTTGCGCACGGATACACGACGCATACACGAGAAGGCGTATCCTATCAAGGACGTTTCACAGCATGTTCATCTCCCTCTCCTCCTCCACTCTTTTGTACTTATTCCCCCACTCTATTCCAAAGTTAGGTCGGGAATATTACTGCGCATGACCACAGACGAAGGGAAATATTCGCGAATCGATAATTCGCGAACAACTGCAGCAACAACAACGGGTTAGTCACGCGAACGACTAGCCCATTCGATTATTATTCGAGCAAATCGCACAAGGATAAATTATAATAGTCCTCATGGTACGTAGATCGTATAATAATAAGCTAAATGTGAAAATTTATTACGATCGTGTTTTATCCGGATTAAAGAAATTTCAAAAGTTTGGAAAGATAAAATGTACTAATCCTTTATCGAAGAAAATAGAATATGAAGTTGCAGCGAGTTTATCTGTGTCTGCTTATTAATCGGTGTTGCTATTTTGCATTTGAAGTATTCTTCAATGTCAATTTAAAATACAAAATTTTCGAGTGTATATATATGCTATTATGCCAGATTGTTATATTCCAGTTATTTTATTTTGTACACTTTAACTTTATATATTTGAAACTATCAGATTTTTTAAATATATTTCTATTTACACTAGAATTCTTTAAAATCATTTTTTCATTAAAAATCATTTTGAATATTATTATTACAGAAGAAAATGTGATCTCTACAAATATATATAGTAATCGGATAATTTTCGATCATTAGAATTGACTCCCATTGGATTGGATCATAAATAATCAAAAAATAATAACAAGTTAAAAACAGATTATAGATTCGGATATTTTTTTTATTTCATTAAGATCGAAGAAAATTAATTAGACCTGTGAAAAATGCTTGATCATTTTTTTGTAATTACGTGATCGATGCTTCATCTAATACGATATTTAATAACTTTAATAATATAATTTCTTCAGACTGAAATTGATTATACTTTAAAAATTTATCTAAATATGCGTAATATTATAATTCAATTATCTCAAATTGCCTTGATCTTTTCTAACATTATTAGATAAACTTTGAAGTCACTGAGCTAAAATCAATCTTTATTAAAAAATATAAATATGTATTTAAAATGCTGTACAATCTATTATTTATGTTATATTATATAATTGAACAATTTTTTTCTTCTCTTCTATTAACAATATAAGATTCATCCAGATATAATTGTCTTTATACATAATTCGTCAATTTTTTTGACTATTAATCATATTGTAAGTAATCATATTGCATCTTACATGTCAGTTTTTTTTAGTTTTCAAATTAAATATTTCAATGAAGAGAAAGAAATTTTTATATAGAATAGAAAATTTCACGTATGAAAATTTTACGTTTTACATTTCAGATGGAAAATTTGTTTTCATAAAAAAACAAAAAGAATATAAAAAGAAATAAAATATAATATTCCGCAAAAAATTGTTTTATCAAAATTTCATACCCATGATAAATTTTTGTTTTTTTTACGAGACGCTAAACATTACGTAATAGCATTTTTTTTTTTTTAGTCAAATATGTGGAAGCAATTATAATAATGAATAGACAAATTGCTTCATATCGAAAATATTATCTAAATGTAATTTTTTTACAATTCATTTTCTACGTATATATTCTATATATACGTATGTATTTTATATATACAATTAAATATACATATTAATTTTATATATACAATATATACAATTATGTATTTTAATGAATTCTATATATTATGTACACAAGTAAGAATACAACATTATTTGTTTATATTGAATTGTCGAAAATATATAAAAATATCTCTTAATTTTTTCATTTTTGTGTTTTTTGATGTCATAAAGAGATTACATTTGAATAATTTAAAAAAATAATTATGATTACGAGTCGGAAACTAACTAGTTAGTCACATCGAACGTGCTCGATTTCGTGATCACCGTTTATAAAGAAGCAGCAAGAGGTAGAAAAAAGGATATTGAACAGTATAGGTAACAGAAGAGGAAAGATCAAGAGGATGAATAAGAAAGATTCAGAGGTGGAGGAAGAAATCGGGGTTGCTGCGATAGCGAAGGTGGAGAGGATGAGGCTATTCGGAAGACTGAAGAGGCCGAAGCTATGAAGAACGGAGCACGATCTTTCCTTGTCATCGTGACCGTCTCTGGCCGATTTTTAAACAAGGAGGCGAATTCAAACGGCATTGTGTCGTCACGTGCAGCCACTCGCTCTCTCTCAACAGAATGTTGTTAGAACCTCTTTCCTCTGTATAACCGCAAAACTTTCATATATTGTCTCTTCTCCTCGTTTTCTTATTTTACTTCTTTATTTTATTCTTTTTCATATCCGTTGTTTTTGATTTCTTACGATTAATAATACAAATAATTTATATTTTTTTCATTAACATATATACATATTATAATTTATAAGCATTTATAAGCATTTTTGCTAAGTTTTTCTGTATGCAAAAAATGCAAATCGATTCCTATTTCCTTTTTTGAAAAATTTTCAATATTTTATGATTACCTTCGAAATAATAATAATTTTCTTTTACATTGATATTAATAATAATTATATTCCAATTTTATTTTCATCATTAACAATGACAATGAAACAATTACATGTTCTCTAATACCTTATATGTCCTTAACTTTAGAATTTTCTGAACGCGATATTTTTCTATTTATTCAAGATTCGTTTAAATATTATAACTATTTTGTCTTGATTTATCGATGTAAAAATTACATATAATAAAACATAAAATATAAATATTTCTTTATTTTTCTGAATAATACATCTAGCATTAAACAATAAGATAATAGCAAGTCTAATCTTTCGGTTCGGATATCATAATGGTTAAGTAAAAATTCATTCTTTAATATTGTAAAATATACATGTACATACATACATACGAGCGCCTGCATGCACAATAAGATCACACATACCGGTTATTTACACAGTTTTATACAATATTTCCTTTGTTCTTTTCTTTCGAAAGATTTTCTTTAAATATCAATTAAATCACAGCAACCATTTCCTAATTTATATTAATTATATGTCTTTTATTTATATATCTCCATTATTATTTATATGTCTTCTGTCACAATATTTTTTTTTAATGACAACATTTTATATAATTCTTGTGTCATTATTAGGAAATGGCTAAAAAATTTATTTTTTATTAATATAGACAAATTTACAGAATATGTATAGAAAATGACATGTCAAAAACATCCAATTATATTTTTTTATATTTGTTTTTTTAGAAAATTAATTATCAATGTTAGAATTATCATTATATACCTACAATTTTTTAAAAAATTTAATTCGATTTATATAACATGTAACATTCAAGATATTACCATTAGAATTTTATTATATATTTAGATTCTATATCTTTCTATATGTCCTGCATAAAAGAAAATTCTATTTTTGGTTTTCTAATTTATATATATATATATATGTATGTATATACAATAACAAATAATATTTACAAATATATATTATGAATCATATTATTAAAAAATATATTTTTTTTTTATTCATTTGCTATATATATATATATTTTTTGGCAATATATTGGCAATATATATATATATATATTTGCCAATGATCATTATTTAACATTCATGGAATAAAGAATCTGTCTAATTGCCTATTAAATAAAATCTATATACTATGGTAACTAAATAAAGAAAAGATAAATATATGATAATCAAAAATAAAGTTTTAAAATAAAATATCTAGGCCATATAAAATTATAAATAAACATTAATCTTAAATATTTCAATTTTGGTTTACAAATGTTTATCAAGATTTTGATTAAAACAAATAAATATTTTAAATAATTCATAATAATTTCAATTGAATTGAATTGTTTTGTTTTAATATTTTTGATATTTTTCATAAACTGACGAATATATTTGAAAAATTAAATTATACAGACATAAATTTAAAAAAAAATAATTTGAAGTCTTAATTATTAAATAATTATTTTCATATTATTTAAAATAAATTTTAATTAAAACAAGCTAAAGATAACAATGATTCTTATTATTAAAATAATGGCAAATTTTCAAGAAGAAATTTTCATTTATCTATATATAAAATTTATGATAAAAAAAATGCTTGAAAAAATAGTAAATATTAGGGTATCCCATAAGTTTCTTTCGCATCATGCTAGGAATGACTTTAACTGGTTATTTTTATATGCAAACATTTATTAGCTGTTTATGGCATCGGTTTCAGTCATCCCAAAGCTCTTTTAAAATACGTTTCATTGGTGACACAGTCTTTTTTAAAACTTTTTTCTACACCGTTCAATATGAATAACCAAAGGAAACATTTGCGGCATGTTATGTTTTATTGCTTTAAAAAAGATGATAGTACAAATGCAGACGAGATTTGTACTGTTTACAAGAGTGGTATTACAACTATTAGGATCATCCGCGATTGGTTTAAGAGATTTAGCCAGCAATGACGAATATAGATTTTATCAAGACCATGCTCGCTGAAAATCCGATATAGTGTGCAAGAAATAATAGATGCCACTAACATTTCCAGTAAAACGGTAGATAATCACCTAACTAAAATGGGATATATCAATCGATGTGAAGTTTGAGTTCCACAGCTATTGTCGGAAACCGACTTTATGAACCGCGTCTTTACATGCGATTTCCTTTTCCAACAATATGAAAAAGATCTTTTTTTAAAAAGATTAATCACTTATCACTGGAAATAAGACTTAGATTTTCTGTCAAAAGGTGTATCGAAAATGTACTTGATTTAAGAACAATAGACCTTCAACTATCGCGAAAGATTTCATCCGAATTCTTTTATGCATTTGGTGAGATTGGAAAAGTGTAGTTTATTATGAGTTTCTTTCTAAAGGTGAAACCATCAATTCTAGAAAATATTGCAATCAACTTGATAAATTGAAGGATGCCATAGCAAAAAAACGGCCAAAATTAGCGATGAAGACATCACGACAATGCAAATCCGCATGTTGATTGTAAGAGAAAAGCTGTTACAGATTGATTGGGACATTCTATCGTATTTTCTGTACTCGCTAAAAAAATTCTCTTCATGATAAATGATTCCAATTCGTAAGCGAAATAAAAAGGTACCTCAAGCAATATTTTGTAAAAAGGGAATGAGGCTTTCTGAAAGATGGAAGAAAGTAATAGAGCAATTCATATATAATGCAATAAAT
>NW_006263741.1:196552-201324 GCF_000469605.1 Apis dorsata | reverse complement strand
TTCGTATCAAAAAAAAAAAAAAAAAAAAAAGAAACTTATGGGACATCCTAATATTAGACAAATGAAATAAATTTAAATTTGCGATGAAAACTATTGTATAATTAATAGAGAAGAAATAATGATAAATATTTTTTTCGTTCTTTAAAATAAAAGATGAAGCTCTTAAAAGCATTCAAAATGCCTTTTTTTTTTGTATAGTTATGAATTATTAACAGTCTATATCAGATTTTGTAATGTCTTAAAAGAACATATCAATCTTATTGATTATATAGATATATAATAAAAAATAGATATAACTGAATTTTATACATGAATATCGATCTCTTCAGAATCTGTATTAATAAAATTTGTAGCTTCACTTTCGATTGGTACAGACCCGCCCGAATTCGATGTTTGTGAATTTGTTCGTATATTGCAATTTGTAATTTGAACAACAGGAGCTGGAAATTCTTCAACATCTGTATATAAATTTACCGTATGTGGTTTAGTACTGCTCACAGAACATTCCAAGTCCGGTAATTCGCCTAATTAAATAATTAAAATTATCTTTTTCTTTTATTCAATATTTGATCATTATCATATATTGATTAAATAATTATATCTATATAAATATATTTAATAATTAATCCTCAACATATACTTCAAATATTAATCAACAATAATCAATAAATTAAATTAAAATGTAATGACAGGAATAATGAGAAGATAAATAATATTTAAAAATAATTCTTACCATTAATACTATGAATATCAAACGGCCTGAAAACAGTGCCACTAGATGGTTCTCCAGCACTTACACTAGCTTCTTCATCTGTTGTATCTAATAATTCTTCAGAATCAGAACTACTATTGAAGTGAATCATATCGTGTTGTCTTGTTTGCGATCTTCTAGCACGATTAAAAGGATTCTCTCTCTGTCGTGAAAATGTTCCACCTTGAGTACCTAATAAAATATTTTTATTTCTCTAAAATATAAGTTAATGATTCTATATCTTTTAAAATGAGAAAATAAAGATTTTTTTTTATACCTTGATGGCCTTCTCGAATCAAAGGTGTCGTATCGTCAGCATCCGAATCACTTTCGTCAGTAACAACTTGTTCGTCCGCTGCAAAAACTTTCCGCTTACAAACAGGACAAACTCTACGATTTTTTGTTAGCCAAGGGTCAATACATTTTGTATGATATGCTAAAAATAAATAATATATCATTCATGATATAAATATTATTAGTTATAAAATATTTCAAATTTTTCAATATACTAACCACATATTGACACATACTAACCATGTGCACAGGGTAAAACTCTTAATTTTTCACCCTCAGCATAGTCATCTAAACAAATAGCACATGTTTCATATGGATCACCTTTTGTATACTTGTGCGTAGGAATTTTTTTCAAACTTGAATTAGGTAATCTATGTCTTTGTTGCCTTCTTCTATCTTTAATACATCTAACAATCTATAATTTACAAAAAAATGTTTTGACTATACTTTTTTTGCAATAAATATAATAATTTAAATGTTATTTATTAATTCATTCTGCAAATCTCACCATAAAGATAACCATGATTAGAAAACATATCCCTACGACAATAGCAAAAGGTAAAAGTAAATGTGTTATATTGAATGGACTGTCATCATTGATTAATACAAAATACAATTCATCATATAAATAATTTTCTTTAATAATCAATCCTGTAATTTCACTGACAAATACTGATGGTATTATTATTCCTGTAGGATCTTTAGCTAGCATTGGTTCTGTAATACAAATATATTTATACATTTTTATTATATATTTTCATTTATCAATTGGCCTATTTAAATATTGAAATATTATTATGTAAATATTTTCAATGAAAATAATCTATAATTATATAATTGAATCTATAACATTTTCTTATTTTATTTTAATAAGAATTACCTAATTTATTGCTGTTTACATTATGTATAATTACAGCATCATAACCAGCTTTCTGAGCCATTCGTACTTTTCTTTCAAAACTACAGTTATAGCGAGCAATTAAAGATATCCAATTACCAATATAACTCGTACTATTAGGAGGACCCTGTATTTCATGACATGCTGTAGGTGGTTCTGCATACACAACCATCCCCTAATATAAAATTTTTCATAAACTATAATATATATACTTTTCTAATTTATTTATTATATTATTCTATATATATATTTTCATTTCATTATTCACTATTAATATTGATTACATTGATAATATTTTACACATAAACTATTCTATTCACATTTATATATTAATTAAAATCATATTTTTTTTAACCTTCAATTTTTTTTAGATATTTCAATTTTTTTTCTAAAATATATAATATAATATATAGAGAAAATTATACAAATATTTCTTATAATTATAGATACCTTAATCCCTTCAGATGGTATCAAACCTCCAAATCTGGCAGGCATGTCTCTAAATTCTTCTTCAATTTGATGTCTTGCAGCCGCAGAAAATACTAAAATATCTGCTCTATTGCACATTACACAAAAGACAAGAAACATAAGCCACAGTTGAAGTTGGTGGCTTAAACAACACTGTTTCATGTTTTAAAATGTCAAATTGCCTTGTCAACCTTAATATTTTATTAAAAATTTGTTTAATTGCTTCATTATATGTTACATTTAGTTCTAAAATATTAATGTATCCATGAACAAAATAATGCTAGCCTGTTAAAATAATTATAATATTTTCAGATTATATGTTTATATTTTATGTAATTTAATATTATATATTTTATATAAAATTTGAATTAATATACAACTATATTTACAATTAATTTACACTTAATAATTTTCATTTTTATAATTATTCAATGCTAATAACTAATAATATTTTTATCATTTAATAATAATTTTTTTCTTTATATAACAAAAACCTTAATTTATTCAGTGAAATAAATTTTCGAACTAATTAATGATGAAGTTAAAAAATATGATACATACACAGTAGTACTGTATGATTTTTAATCATTCACAATATATTGTTTTAAGTGATTAATTATCGATTATTCAATAAACTATTCATAAACAAAAAATACAAACGTTATTTTTTTATCAGAATAAAATAGAAAAATTATATATTTAATGTGCGAAGGACATTCGTAAACACATTCAGTTTGATATATTGATAAACGAATAGATAATAGAAGCATAGGAAATGATGATGAATCTCTCAAAGTATATCGAGATGTACAAGATATAATAAACAAATAAATGATTAATATGTCCAAAAACAATATATACATATAAATGAGTATGTACGCAACATCTGCGTAAATTTAACCCTGTAAATTTTCTTGTCAATAAGTAATAACACTCAAATGTAAATACGTAGATAATTTCGATACGTACTAGTATTTTTCTATCTTTTTTCATCCAGAAAAACACGTTAAGTAAGACACACAGGAGACGTTGAATCGGTCGTACATGCATATATATGCATTTATACACGTAATATTGTAGATAATATGAATGTGCAGTAAGATGTACACCGTTTACACATTGCTCTTCATTTGTATCTTCTTTAATTCGTTTTCTACAAATTTCAGGTTATAATATTATAAAACGTTTTGAATATAACACATCGGTAAAAATATAAAATCCTTACGGCGATACTAAATTGACTGCGACGTGAATCCATTGAGTAAAATTTGCAAGTAAATGTCAAAAATTTAATTTTACAAATGAATCACTTATTCATAATTATTTCAATAAAAGTAATTTGAAGTTATATGTATATATATATATGTATAATGCGAAAACGATTTAAACAATAATTTTTTTAATATAAAAAAAAACTGTAACTTGATCCCTGGAGTCACGCGGATATCATACATATACTTTTTCCTCTATTTTCTTGTGGAACAATCTGATAGTGCCATGCCGGACGTATGTATATTACCGCGCAATGCAAATGTTAAATTTAAGTAAATGTCAATTTATAATTTATTAATTTTTACATCATACAATTAATATTTTTTCAATTAAATTCTAGATTAAATTTTTTTTAAAACTTTCATTATTATTTGATTTATTATTATTTGATTTATCAAAAAAATATTAATATTTAATATTGTACTTATTTAAAAAATTAAATTTATATATTGAAAATGTTATGTAAATGTATATATAAAAATGTTTTATATATCGATTTTTTTCTATTTGCTAGATATTTTGTTTACTTTTGTTGATGTATTTAGATAAAATATATATGTTATTTTATTTAAAAATGGAACAATTATATGCATTGAATAAATTAAACATATAATATGATTTTCATATAAAGTATATTTAAAGTATATTTGTTCTTATATAATTGTTACATTAGACAAGATATGTATTACATCAAAATAACTTAAATAATCACAGGTAAAATTAATTGCATAGTAAAATCAATTAAGAAAAAATATTTTTCTTTTTGAAGAAAATTTATACTTATACTTACAATCTCTTTACCTACTAACTTATTACATTTTATATTAAAATATTATGCGCATACACATATATAATCTTTAATATTCAATAATACATAATACAATGAAATTTAAATTGACATGATTTATTATTTATAAAGTCAATAGAAATTATTCAAGAAATAATTATTAAATATATATCATGATATATTACATATTTTACCTGAGTGACTTCAAAAAGATTATATTTTATAAACTAATATTTATATTAATTAATATTAATTTTGATTTAATATCTTCAACATTAATATTATTTATAAATTACGATTAA
>NW_006263741.1:180144-196222 GCF_000469605.1 Apis dorsata | reverse complement strand
AAATTAATTAAAAAAAAAAAAAAAACAAGAATTCAGATTATATATCAAAATATGTTAAATAAAAATATGTATTGAAGACACTCATTGGCAAAATCGTTTACATTGAAAGAAATATTAAATTTACATCGCATCAAATTCATTTACTTTTTATAATGTTTTAATAATTAAATAAGCAAAAAAGAAAGAAATATATTTACTTTGATCCCATCATAATTTTCCAAGGGAAAATCTTTCATTTAGATTTTGTGCTTTATTAATAATAGCATTTTTTTTATTCTGATTAAATCGATTAATTCGTAAGTCAATATCTCTGTCAAATGGTCTTCTAATTGTTTGTCCAGTTTTTTTTTCTTCTTTCTAAAATTGTTATTAAAATATTATATACAAAAAATATGTAAAAAAAAAAAATAAATAAAATTTTATTAAATAAATAAATAAATACCAATTTTTTCTTTCGGAGTTTATCTTGATGTATTTCTAAAAGTGATTTTTCGGATTTTCTATTTCTCTGATAATCAATTTCATCATTTTCAATAGATAAGTTTGTAATTAATGTCCTGTCATTATATAATTTTTCTTCTTCCTAAAATAAAAATGAATATTTAACATTATAATATAAAATATAACATTAATTTATATTTAGCAATTCCTTTAGTAATTTACGTAATGGTAAATATAAAACATGTATTTACTCGTTTTCGTTTTTCAGTTTTTTTTGCAGGAGTATCTGTCCAACATGATCTATCAGACATATCTGGACCTGCTCTCATCCGAAATTTTCGTGATGTTAATCCTAAATTATTGATTTGACTTGGTGGTAACTCAGTCATCCATTCTTCCCGTTGATTTAATATACCATAATCCTAAAATATTTCAATCTTTAAATATTTTTATTATAGTGAATATTAACATTAAGATGATTTATTTTACCTCATCTTTCTGTTCATTTTTAATTTGTTGAGCTCTTTGTTCTAATTGTTTATATACAAAATTATTTTCTAATGCTGGATGATTAGCAGGCAATGGGCCTATACCATCTTCATCTTCAGATTCTATTTGATTTATTTCATAATTATGAAATAACATTGCAGTATTTGGAAGAATAGGACCTATTATTTTTGTATTCATATCATCATTATATTTCTGCTTTAGCAAATGTGGTGGTAATGCTGGACCGAAAATATCCAAATATGAAACATCGTCTTGTATTATATTATCTTGACTGATATTATTTATTGTATCTTTTTCTATTTTTTCATTTATATTTCGTGCATTATTTTTTGGTAAACAAGGTCCTATAAAATCTTTATTTGATTCCATATTATTGGAAGGATCAGTTTTTAATTGCGGCGGTAAAGCCGGTCCGTATGTTGTAATTTTCTCATTAATATCTATTACTTTTACAGAATTGCAATTATTAAGATGCAAGGAAGTTGGTTCAGTGATGTATATGTTATTTTCTTCCAATGAAGTACATATTACTTCCCTATTATTTAAATCAATTATGTTTTTCCTCGATTCCATCAATATAGGTGATGCAGGATTTAATGAGATATCTGAAATGGTACCAGAATTATTATTACTGGAACCATAAAATAAATCATTCTTCCTTGCATTTACCTTTGGTAATTTCTCCATAGCTTCAATTTCTATCATATCTTTTTTTGATGAATTATTATGTTCATTGTTAAAATATCTTTTCTTTGCATTCTTATCATGTAATTGTGATAATGAATTTTTATTTTTTACATTTGAAATATCAGTTATATTTTCACTTTTCTTTGATAGAATGTTAAATTCAGATAAATTTAATTCATTATATTCTTGACTTTTCACTTTTTCTATTTCTCTCTTTGTTAATGATTCATTATTACAATAATCTTGTTTTATATTTTTGGATAAAAATTTTTTTTCATCTTCTTTCACTGATATTTTTTTATGAATATTATATTTTTCAAATTCTTCTCGAAACTTACTATCTTCGAATCTCATTTTACATGCCTGATTACTTTTATCACGATTTCTATCACAAGTATGATGTTTATTATATTTTTCATGACATTTATTTTTATGTTTGCCATTTTGTGATCTATCATTTTCATTTCTGCTATGACATTGTTCTTGAGATTTATTATTTAGATTTCGATCTTGACTTTTGTGTTTCTTTGTCTCTTTTGTTTTGTGTTTCGAAGATAATGAAATACTTTTAGTATCTAAACTAATATCTTTTAAATTTTTATAATCTTTATTATTTTCACGTCTTGAATTTTTTGTCTCATTTTTTAAATATTTAGTAGAATATTTAGAATCTCTATTATCATTATTCAATTCTTTTGAATGTTTATGTTCTTCTTTATTATAGTTACGTTTAAATTTATCTTTTTTATTTTTATGCTCTATATTACTATAACAAGATTCTTGTTGTGATTTTAAAGACGATAATTTTCTCATCTTTGTATCCATTTGTACATTATCTTTACGAGTGGCTTCAAAACGAAATCGCCGTCCATCATCACTGTCCTGACTCTCAGAATCAGAATCCATTGTGGTCATAGTTAATTACTGAAAGCAGCATAAATTTAATTCCTTATATGTCTATAAAAATAATATAACATATACACGCATACACATAAGCAAGCACATATGCATATACGCACGCGCACACACATACACACACATAGCATATATAAAGTATGCATTTTAATTATTTTATTTAACAGAATGGGACAATATTTCATAAAAATATTTTTAAAAATTAAGGTAAATAATACCTAGAATAAATAATTATAATTTAACTAAATAACAACTTTATTTAAAACACATTTGTATAAAACATAGTACATATGACAGAATTAAAGTATGAGTATGATAATTACTATTCTACGCGTTTATCTGTTTCCTTTGATTGAGTTTCGTTCTTCACACTTTCCATTATTCTTTCAACTTTACTTTGACTTGATTCTAGTTTTGGAAGGGAAGTTATCTGTGGGCTTGTTTGTAACATCTTCATTATTTTTGTTGTACTGTATTGAATAGATTTCACAAACCCAGCAGTTGCAATTCCTTTTAGACTTTGAGAAATACTAGATCTCCATATAATTTCTTTTAAACATTCTTCCAATATTTCTCCACAATCAGGATCATAAGCTATTGCACGTAAACAATCTTCAGTATCTTTTGATCTTGGACCTTGAGACCATGCTCTAACAAGATTAACTTGTGGTATTCTTGGTAATTGATTTAAATGATGTATTTTTGTTGCAGGACTTATATCTTGATGGCATATGACAGCCATTTTGTCAGATTTTGGAATATCAACATAATTTTCAAAATGTTGTAAAATTGGACTATATAATTGTTTAAAGTATGTCAACTGAGGCAGAACAATATTATTAATTTTTTCTTTATTTTCACCAAAAGTCATTCGAAAATCACCATTATAAGATAAGCCAGTGATAGTTTTATAAAAATCAATTTCTGTAAAATGCTGTGGAAGTAATAATAAAGCTGCATGTACAGCTGAATGTAAATTTTGTACTAAAGCAGTAGTTAATTGAGAATATTCATTTGGTTCCATAAGTATTTTAACTGGTTTATGTAATCTTCCGGCTAAATATATATCAGTCCAATCTAATAAATCTTCTACTAATGACACTTCAGAAACAACACCATATTTGATAGTATATCCTTCTTTCATTTTAACTAATGTATTATAATATACTTTAGCACCCCATTTTTCTTGTACATTAGTAATTGCTTTATGTCCAAGAAATCTTAATGGTTGAGCATAATGTTTAGGATTAAGTTTTAAATTTTCAGCATGCCATTGGTTTACATTACGAACAACAAATATAAGATCCACCATATTGTTAGATTCATTGTTTAATTGTTTAAATGCTGCAGATCCATATGCAAAACAAAACTTTATATTTCTTGGAAAATTTTTAAGTATATCTTTTAATTGATGAATTCCTATCAATTTTTCCATTATACTGAGACATCAACAATACAATCAAATTTTGTATAAAAGCACTCAATAGCTTTAATTCTGCATAATACTTCTTTATCCTCAAATATTAAACTAAAAATTTTTATGTAATATCATTACATATGCTAATTTTTCTCTTGCCAGAGTACAGTTGATTTGTTTTCTATTATCAAAATTATAAATATAATTAAAAGAAAGAATATAATATTGTAAAATAATGAAGAATGGCACTTGAAATGAAATAAATATTTTAAGTTTAAATCTTTTTAAAGTTTCAATAAAAAATATTTATAAATTTTTGGACATTTGTAATCAACTGCGCCCTTTAACAAAGATTCATTCTACTTAACCTAAAACTTTTTAAGATAAATTGTTTAATCAATATAATCACTTACTAAGTCGACGAAATATTGTATATCGAAGATTTGTTATGATGTATCAATTTCAATAATATAATTAATTTAAAATAAACTGACATAAATAAACAACGAAATTATAACATTTCAATATGCTTTGCATTGAATCTAGAAAAATATGACTACTTGAATTGTACTTACATACATTTAGTATGTATAATCTGGTTTACATTGGCTAGCATAGAAATTTGTGCCTTGTGATATCATTATAATCAATCAATTATTAATTTATTTTAATTATATATTTTAATATATTTATATAATTTTATTTTTTTTCATATCAATAATAATTAATTATTTTAATAATTTTGAATTTATTTTTTTTTTTAAAATTCCATTATATTTGATAATATATCTATGTATATTATATTCACTATGGCACATAATTGGAAATAAACAAAACCACGTGATCAAAATCTAGGGGAATTAAGGTCAAATTCATAATTCCAAAATATGAAATAACTATTTTTCTTTATATTATAAAATTTTTATGGAATTATTTATTGTCAATAAGCAATATATATTATGCAATAATAAACATAAATTATTATTAAGATTAAAAATCATAAATACAGACAAAAAAATAAACAATTGATAAAAAAATTATGATAAGCATCAACGTATTTCGATTTTAATTTCGTCTGTCAATAGCTAAAGTCAACATTTATCACGAATTTTGGTAAGTTAATTTATTCATTTCTGGTATTTTCAATAAATATAATACACAAGATAATAAAAATGATTGGTTCATAATTCTTCGAATTTTCACTTATGCTTAATCCTTCATATTATATATTTTTCAAAATTATTTAAAAAATTATTCTCTTTAATGAAAACAAAAAATTGTTTATAACTTTGAAAATATTTATTTTTCGAACTATGTTTATTATTTTTTAGGAATTATTAATTATTCTAGAATTTATAATTCTTTTTTTTAATCACCCTGTATATAAAAAATTTTCATCCTAGTACATTTTTTGGTGCAACTTCTAGTATGTACAATGTAATTGCTAATTCCAGATTGGTTATACTTTATCTAGATTTAAAATAATTTATATCATAAAATAATATTTCGTAAGTATATTTCAAAATATATTGTGCACTATCTGTTACTTATATATGCACATCTAAATTTGACAATGTCAAATGCATAATAAAATATAATTGTAAAAAAACATATGATTGAATTAGTGATTTTATATTGTACAGCTGATTATATTTAAACAAGAAATATTATTTAATTATATTTATTGATATATTATCAATATAGAAAGAGATTTATTTAAATAAAATATTAGGTATTGTAATAAAATTTATATAATCTACAAATTATTCTGTAGAATATTAATTAATAATTTTACATATATTGTAAATAATATAAACAAATAGAAATAGAAATTAAATATGGAAGTTGATGAAAATAATGCAACGGCTTCAACGGATACACCAATGGAAGTTGATGATGATACTTCTGGAAAAAATAATACTATGTCAACAAATACTCCTAGTGCTATAAAAGTAATGGCATCTTCAGGTACTGTTGGTTCTGTTTCTATTAGTCTTCATCCTCTTGTTATAATGAATGTTAGTGAACATTGGACTAGACTTCGTGCCCAAGAAGGAACAGATCAATTAGGTATATATATATTGCATATTTTTCATTTTTTGCTTAATTATTTATATTCTTCATAATTTAATATTTTAGTATATGGAGCATTAATTGGCAAACAGAAAGGACGCAACATAGAAATTATGAATTCTTTTGAATTAATGTTTACATGTATTAAAGATGATGTGATAATTGATAGAGACTATTATAATACTAAAGAAGAACAATTTAAGCAAGTTTTTAGTGAAATGGATTTTCTTGGATGGTATACTACAGGTGACATGCCTAATGAAAGAGATATTACAGTACATAAACAACTTTGTGAAATTAATGAGAGCCCTGTGCTATTAAAACTTGATCCAAGACCAAAAAATACTGATGTATGTATTTGCTTTTATTATTAATTTTATATATGTATTATATAATAACACATTACATTTTTTAGCAACTTTCTGTTTCTATGTATGAATCAGTAATTGATTTAGTAAATGGAGAAGCTACAATGTTGTTTGTTCCATTGACTTATACATTAGCAACAGAAGAAGCAGAAAGAATTGGAGTAGATCATGTAGCAAGAATGTGTAGTAATGATCAAGGAGAGAGTTCATTAGGTAACTTCATATTATATTAATTTATAATTATAAAAATAAAATGACATTTCATTAGTAATTTGTAATAGTTGCTGAACATCTCACTGCACAACATAGTGCTATAAAAATGTTACATTCAAGAGTAAAATTAGTTCTAAAATATGTACAAGCTGTACAGAATGGAGAATTGAAAGGAAATCATGAAGTTTTAAGAGCAGCTTGTTCTTTAGGACACAGATTACCAGTTTTAAATAATCCTAAATTCAAAGCAGATTTTTATAATGTAAGTATTTGTTACAATATCATCAAAAAAACAATTTACTTACATATTTAATATATTATTTATATTTTTTAGCAATGTAATGATTTTGGCTTGATGACCTATCTTGGTATTATAACAAAAGGTTGCAACAATATAAATCAATTTGTTAATAAATTCAATATTTTGTATGATAGGCAAGGTGTTGGTCGTCGTTTGCGAAGTCTTTTTTTGTAATGAGTAAATAGAAATTCATTGTTTTTTTATACTTGTACCTTTTTTACTCTAAAAATTATAATGAATATTTCTGGAATTTCAGAAATTCAATGCAGTAAATTTGGTTAATAAATCAAATGTTGTAATAGATATTGTACCTCATAAAAATAAATATAAAAATAAAATAAATATTGCAATATTTGGTTTCAATTTATAAGGATAAATTAAATTTTATATATCTATCTCATTATATAAATCTTTTAATATGTGCTTCGTATTTTTTTTAAATATACAAAGAGATAACATACATACAAAGAAAATTTTGAAACACATTCTATATGATATTTTTTGAAGTGAAACGTACATCGAGAATGTACTTATAAATGGCTGATACAGATTATTATTATATGTTTTTTTTATGGAAGACATCTCATAGTATGTATATATATTTTATATTTATATTTTCAGAGGCCACGTTCCTTTCTTCTTACATATTTAATTTTTATAGTTTATGTAATCTATTTTGTATAAATTATATTCAAATATAAAAAAGCGGCCTATAAAATACGACTATAGTTTTTATCTAAAAATCTATTTGAGTATTACATATTTTTACTTAATATATATAACGACTTATAAATATTATACTGTACAAAATATAGTATAGTATATTGTGCCTTGTTAATTATTGCAAATAACTATATTAAGTTATATATCTTATGTATTATTTGTAAACATAAAACAGAATTGACTTTTCATATGACTAGAATAATTGAACTTGGACAAATTTTATTTTAGTGAAATTTTTTATGTAAATTCACTAAATAATTGTGTTATTTATGTTGCAAAGAATATTTCATGTTATTTATATAATATGTAATATAATATTTTCTAAAATGTATACGAAATTTTCAATTTTTATCTTTGTACGTTGTAAGTTGTGCGAATGTATTTGATATTGATATGAAATGTTTAATTCACAAAATTCATTTTTTCTTTTTCTGATTCTTCTTCTTTCTTCTGATTTATATAAATCTTAAAAAATTAAAATTTTTTCTCACTGTAAGATTTCTTCTTAAATGATTTCTGAAATACATTTTACTTTCAAAAATTGCAAAAGACACACACTTATTTGTTGTACTATTTTGGTATTATCTTCAAGTATTTAATAGGCTGTCTTCAATCATAGTAGCAAGTATATCTACCAAAACTGACAGCATTGAATCGGGCTAAGGACTTGGTTTATCCATACCAATTATTTCTTCAAAAAGAGTATTTCTTCCTTCTGTTCTTTCTTCAATAATGTGTAATGCAAATCTTAATGTTGCCGCAGCTAAATCACCAACTGACCAATGTCTATCCATGAGAACTCTACTTACAGTATCTAACTAAAATAATTAAAAAACTAAAATTGTATAAAAAATAACACGCACACGCACACGGACGCACACACACACGCACGCACGCACGCACGCACGTACACAATTATGTTATATTTATTACCTTTGACAAACTGGGATTTCCTGTGGTGTAATATATTAATTTTGGCACTCCTGCCAAAGAAGCAGCAAGCCACTGAATAACAAGCTTCAATTGTGGATCTCCTTTTAAACGAGATCCACATCCCCAATTACCTGTAGCAATAGATAATAATCCACCTGTTTGTGGACTACCATCTCTTGGTATCTAAAAAATTATGTTAGCAAACTTAAAATTATATGAGTCATTTTAAAATATTCAATTCAATCACGCAAAATTATTGAATTTTAAACAAAATGTTATTATAAAAGATATAAGAAGTTATATTAATTATAAATTATATTATAAATATATGAGTAAGAGATATTTATAAAATGTTATCAGATAGAATGAGAGACAAATCATCAGTTATTAAAAATTATTGCAATTAAATTATATATTACTATTATTAATTATAATTATTTTAAGCTAAATCATAGAAAAATCACATATTTATAATCTGTCATGCAAGTTATTATAGTAAAAGAATTAATTGGTACCATGCATTACATAAAGCAGAATTAAGATATTCATATAACATAAATTTGCTCACATTAAATATTATATGTGATTCTAATTGTTGTATAATTTTATCATTTTTGATATTAAAAGATTTTGTTGTGTTTTTTCCTTTTACGGGTCCAGATGTAGTTAAAGAAACAGGATTAGACAAATATACAGTAGTTTCATCATCAACCAATGTTTGAAAAACTTCAGATGTAAATGTTATTGTTCTAAGTTTTTTACGCTGAATATCCTTTATCTCTTTTGACATAGTATGATTATTTAAAGCATCTTCATAATATTCTATATCTTCAGACACAGGTACCTGTATAGTGTAATGAATTGATGATGAGATTTGGCTATGTATGAAAAATTATAATCTAATATTAGGCTTTAGAGTTTGTCTCTCATTCTTTATCAATGTAATGATTTAAAAATTCTTTATCAATGTTTATAATTTATAAATTATTAACAATCCATCATAAAATTTTTTATTGCATTTTGTTTGTATATTATTATTGTTTTGTTTAAAAATCAAATAATTTAAGATTAAATAACTTAGAAAAAAAAAAGAAATTTTATTTCTTACTGATTGTTGTCTCCTATTTTTCTGACGGGCTAGCTCTAAACTCAAACTTCTCACAGCCAAAGCTAATTTATGACTTTGATTTACATCAGTAGAATCAATAAAAGGTTGTGGTTCACCTTCTTGAACTGGAACACCAGCAAATGATTCACTAAGAGCTCTTTTCAATAATGAACCTGCAAATTGAACTACAGCTCTATCTCTCGCATCTAATTCGCGAGATTCATCATTTGCTATAGGATCTTCTAACCATTTAGCCAGTTGTTCATAAACTTCTTCAAGCTCCGAGCAAAAATCTTAAAATAAAATAATAAATCAGTTTTCTTATTTTTAAAATTTTATATAAGATTTAATCGCGTTTAAATAATAAATAAAAATAAAACAGTTTTATACTTACCGGAGTTATATTCAGTGCTAAAGCTATATCTACTGCTAGCACTTGTATCTTTTCTTTGTAACATAGGTTGATTTTGCCGAAATCTGCCTAACCATTTTTGTTCAGCTTCTAAAGATTCTTTCAAAAAATCTTCATCTACTGTTTCATCTCGTAAAACAAAACCTCTTGAACCTCCTCTTTTTACTCTATATGATTTTATATAATTAAAATAAATTTGTGAATGTAAATATCAAGTTTAAATAAATTTTCGTACTTGATGTCTTGATCACAAACATGACTTCCAGATACGCTTATTCCTACTGCATAACTACTCTCTCCAAATGAAGTATTCACTGATGTAGCTCCAGTAGCTGTATTTTCCCGTTTTAAAGCTTCTCTTAAACGTTGAGCGAAAGTACCTCTTCGCTCTTGGGTATCTAACTGAGTACTGTAGCGTTTATTTAATTTTTGTTCTTCTTCTTCTATACATTATAATAAATAATAATAAATTTTATGTTTTATATAATAAAAAATTATATATATACATACCCAAATCTTCATCTATAGTATCTTTTGCACTATGAAAACTATCTGTACTTTGACTATTACAACTACTATAAACCGACATTTGACCAAGTGATTTTCGTGTAACTGGTAGAACTTCTCCACTAGATCCAAGAACAATAAATCGATTTCTTTTGTTTGTATAATTAGTATCATTATATATTTTATGAGGACTAGATGGTCTTGTAGATTTGCCATTTGGTTTACTACGAATTTCTGTTAAAATATCATATTTGTGTTCATGTAATGCAGATTTTGCTAAAAAGAAATATAGATTATAGTTCTATGATTATTAATTATGTTTAATGACTTTCCTGTTATACTTCCTTTAATATTATTATTTAATGATATATATAATTATTATTTATTGACAATACTTTATCATCACCTTCTATTTCTGGAGGAGTGCTACTAAAACTTTCTCCAATTGGTGATAATCTTCGAGAACCTACTGTAATATCTATATCTGATTCTGATTTTACAGGATCAGTTGGACTACTCGGTATATGTCTTTGTCGGAAACCAAGTAGAGATTTATTCATTTCTCGTAATATATTATCTTCTTCAAATTGTGATAAAGGTAACTGTGAATAATCTTCAGGATCGATACAGCATACCGTTACCTATATAAAAATAACAGAAAAATCTCGTAAACAAAAATATTAATTGAACTGCATATCAATTCAGAAGAATGATATAATATACTAACAATATTTGGTTTCGCTAAAGCTTCAAATATGGCTCTGTTACGAGGATCATTTATTCTAGATATATGTCTAACTCCTTCAACAATTAGAACTTCGTTATCTTCTAAAGCCTCAACGGACAATATTGCCACAAGCATTTCGGGATGTGTTACTATCTAAGAATTAAATTAATTGTTCGTTGATTTTTATTTCAAAAAGAATTTCTAATTTTTTATTTTTAGTTTATTTTTTTCTGTCTTCCATTCTTTTTTTTTAGAGAAAACTATGATTAACTCAGGTCAAAATTATTTTTCTCACGTCTTTAATTATTTACATGTACAGTTTCTTGCGTAACATCACCATCGAGTACACCGCCACCAAATTTAGCACTTGCAAAGCAAACTCGCAAAACCTTAGTTTCTGGTTCTATTCTGTCTAAGCGACCTTCATGGCGTATCATCAACGGGCATAAAGGAACGTTACTTTCCAACCAATCTTCAATAGTTAACCATTGTTTCGATGTCATTACCTAAAAATGTTATATTTATTTTGACATTATGAGATTTTTTCATTAATATGTAATATCATATACAATACCTGTCTAGAAATTATTAGTTTTCCATCTAACGCATTCTCGGTATCAAGATAATCGTAGTAACGGAATATGCTTCTTAGCTTAGCTTTTTGACCATTACTGAAAAACAATATAAAATTAGTTTATAATTTCTTTTCATCTTTTTTAAATTTTCTCACCCTTAAATTTAAATATCTTCTATTTAATATTTTTAATTTAATCCTTACTTATGAAGATGTTTGAAAAAATTTGTGAAATTGAAGTCCCGTAAAGTTGGGTGCGTCTTCGCGGTTCTTTTTGGATACGTGGAGAAGAACGCGTTCGCGATTAAAGATGAAATGAAAGCATAGCTGTACTCGACGCAATCCCCTATAGCATAGGTACATATGTTGTTTCCTTTTATATCTAATTGTAATAGCAATCATTTTATATGAAATTAATTTAAATTACCTTGTTGTTGAAGACTGAAGTGTAAACCTTGTGGAGGTTTACAGGATCTTAAAGCTTTTGCTCTTTCTACCATTCGTGGTATTGTATTTACAAAAATTTGATCCTGTTCAGTAGAATCAAGATCGGTATTAAGAAAAGTTGCTAATCCAGAAAATAATTCAGGATCTTGTATGTCCTCTTCAGGATCAAGACTTATGCTGTAAAATAAAAATAAAATTTTAAAACAAAATTATTAAGATTATCTAGAAAACGTATAAAAAACACGTAACAATTATACAAAGAACATTCAATATATGGGTAATTTTTGTACAAAGAACGGTGTACTTAAGAAAATTTGGGTACATCTTTTATGGATATTTAGAAATACTTTGGTCATATACCTTTTCAGTATGCATTGTTCCTCGTATCTTTATAACAGCATGTAGCAAAAAAATCGAGTTCGTTAATATCTCCGCGAGACGAAGTAATCATATCATTTCGAAATATACATATATTTGCGTTGCCAAATAATTGAAAATCAAATATGCGTGTTGTTTATTAAAGTAGCTTCAATCACAATGTACTTACTTGCACATGTCATGTAGTCTTTGCATCGCTTCCACGAGATCTTCGGAATTTCTGGCAGCTGCCGCTCGCTCTAGTTGCTTTACCACAGCCGGCCACCATGGTAAGTCACAAGGTAACATTACTAAAGCCATTCTAATTGCAGATCTAAACATCAAATATCACAACATTCGATATATCATATACATTCGAACTATTTATATAAAAATTAAAAAAAATTCAATAAAAATCTCAATGAAAATTAGTAATGTTGCTAATCTCAGTTGCTAGTCGGATCAATTTGTTTGATTAATATATATTTGTATTTTTAAGCGAATCTTGCACTCTGAATATTATGTTTAGATACCTAAAATATTTAATGCATATATTTTTCGAATCATGCAATTATAATAGTATTTCACTAACTATTGTTAACTAAAATTTTCCTTATAAATTCCAATAATTGTTTCAATAAAATAAACATTTTGTTATTTATAGTATAATTAGCATTATATAGCTTAGCTATGTAAAAAATTATTAAAATAAGAAAAATAAATCTAATTACAATTAATTCTAATAATCAATTTCTTTTATATCAAACTATGTACATATCTAGTAAATCTATAGTAAATTTCTTAAAATGAATCAATATAGCTAAGTTAAGAATTAAATATTAATTATATATGATACTAAATCATATCTTATTATTTGACTCTATTTCAATTTTATATAAGTTATTTTATTTAAAATTTAATTAAATTATTCAGTATATATATTCATTATTCTTTAATCTGTGTATTAAGTATATTATTACAATATATATTATTACATATTAGTATAATTGCAAATATATTCTTTCGAAGAAACGCAAGTAGTACAGTTTAAAACAAGCGCGATAGATCTACCGAATCACCGATAGAGCATACGTACATATGTTTACGCGCGAAATGTCGCGTAAAAATAAATATTCCATGGTTATAAAATGAAACAAGGTTTCACGCGCCATGTAACTCGATATCCTTGGTTCCTCGCTTAAAAATACTCGTTGTATTCCTTGTAAAATGGAACTTCCAATTAATCTTTAAATATACATACTATATGTGTAGCATAAATGTTACAATAATTATGAAATAAAACTTTATGTAAAAATACGATATAATTCTCATAAATAAATTTTTTTTATATATATTATTTTTATTGTTTTTAAAAATTTATAAATTGTAAAACGTCATATTAACATTAATATATAGATATATATGAATAGGTCATTAATTAATTTACCTGATACTTTTCTCGGTTCATTTCAAACCGTAAACGTTAAAATATTAAATATTTGATCGGTTTTTGTAAAGCATTAGTCAATTTTAGCCAATGAAAAATATATAAAATTCCATCAAGGTTCCCATATGGACCTTAAACTGCTTGTGCGCCTGGTGGAAAGGGTAGTATGGTTAGTAATCTTTCGTCGCGAAGATAGTATAATTAGTTTCTCTTAAAGAAAAATTTAGCCGGTAGTATTACCATAGAGAAATGCTAAATAATATTTTTGTAATACACGACCACGATTAAAACTAAAATTTATATAATCACCTAATTTACTTGATAGGTTGTCGATCAGCTGACGCAATCACAAATAAATTCACATCTTAATATATGCCATTGCGTCAACGAATATGCTGCATATCGCATAATGAATACACATATAATTGTAACATCTTCAAAATGTAGAAAATATCTTACATAGAATCAAATTAAATGATTCTTGATAAGGATTTATAATCTTTGGATAGCAATCTTTTTGATATAATATGATTAATTTATTCACAACAAACTTGGCGCGATAAACTTATCAAATTAATTATTACGAAAAAATGAATTCAATTTTGTGCATAGATAGTATACAACTACGAAATGTCTCACGGTAACTACAATACTACGGTTGTGCACACACGATGGCTGGCTTTCCTTTTACTTTGTTCACAAGCCGCAACCGGCGGTTGGCGTTGTACTACGCACTATTTATAGAGCGGCGCCGGCGCCCTGCCAAAGCTTATACAGAATTTTTCATAATATATTCATTTATATTTTATTAAATCTATATGCAAAAATGTATTTTTGAAGTCCTTATTTATCAACATGAATTCATAGTAAATAAAATAACATCTGAGATAATGCTTAAAATATTCATTATAATCCGAACTTTGTTTTGAGAATTAAAGAACAAGCGATATACATAATATGTATATATCGAAGATGACATATAAGATAGGTCTAATATTTAATGAAATTTTGTGTTCCATTTTGAAATACCGATCACATAAAAAATTAAATGTTTAATATGATTTTTACGATTTAGAACGATGAATAAAAATTATATTTAATTCAATCAAAAATTGAAAAAATTAATTGATTTTAAAAATAATTTTAAAAATTTTTTAATATATTTTTTCAGAAATATTCTTATTATATTGGATTGCATTCTTAAATTTTTGACTACTTTGAAGATTAGAAATTAATCAGATATCGAAACCATTTCTTGAGATCTTATAAATTTTATAAATCAAATATAACAAGGATAAAAAATAGTGGGAAAAAGACAGGTGTAAGATAAAAATTCAAGAAAATACCAAAAAATGAAATATATATAGAAAGGATAGCAAATAGGAAGAGAAGAATAGAGATGATAGGATAAAGATAGGATAGAAATTAATTGTTTTCAATTAATTGTTTTCATGCCAGATATATTTTTAAAAATATTTTAAAAATATAAGAAATGAAGTTGATCCTCAATTCTTACTTTGTCTTATTTTAGAGATATTGGGATTCAAGAGGAGGCGCTAATAGTCAATTCTTATCTCTTGTTACTTGCTATTTATTCTATGTAGATATATTTTTTGTTATTTTTAAAATTAATATCTTACAAAAGTAAATGTGTAAAAGAAAAAATTAATTTTAATAATTAGATTTAAATAAAATAATGAAAAAGTGATAAATAAAAATTTCTGTCAATGTATTGAATTAAAAATATAGTATGTAAAAATATGTAAAAGATAGGTATAAAAAAGATAAGTTAAATTGTAAACAAATTTTTACATGCTATATTTTGTCAAATATTTTCTTAATACAAAATTCAAACAAAAATTTTTTAATGATTGACAAAAACATTTTTAATGAAAATTTTTGATTTTTTATTAGAATC
>NW_006263741.1:176480-180105 GCF_000469605.1 Apis dorsata | reverse complement strand
GTTTATATATATATTTATATTTATTTATAAAATTTTTATATTTATATAATTATTTTTTGTAATTATTACTTTTTTATGTTTAAAATAATTTTTTCAAAAATTTTCTTAATTCTTTAATTAAAGATATTTATTTTTTACGATAAAAACTGCTATTTTTTTATTGATAATAATGTGAATTTGTTAATATAAATTTATTTGAATAGTAGTGCCATCTTTTCAGAAAAGAATGAAACTTTCTTATTATCGATAACTACATATAAGAAGATTTTATGTTTTTCAAAAAGATGGTAGTACTAGTAAAAGACCATTAAGAAGCTTATTTTATTGTCGGTCAGCGTTTATCAAATTTGAGAATTTTTCAAGAAGATGGTGCTATTAGTTAAATGTGAAAAACAATATTTTATGTATCATACATATATATATATATGAATTTTTATATTTTTATATATAAATAGAAACTGTTATAAGAAAAATAAATATTTTATATTATAAATATATATATATTTTTATAATATACGCATAAATATATTTTTTTTTATGAAAATTAATAAGCCCAAAAAATAATAAATCATTATTAAAGTATATAAACATATTTTTCATCGATATGTATTTAAAACATTCCTAATTATAAAATACATTTAATAAAATAAAATATTATTGTTCAACATAATTAATTAACATACTAAGCTTAATATTCTATATGAGTTAATATGGCTTATTAAATACCTGGAGATTTCAATACTTGATGAAGAAATATTGAAACACATTCAATTCCAATCATTGAAATTACTTTTTTTTGTATTACTTATAGCTATTTTATTGCATATATCATATATCATATTGCATTATTTAAAAGATTTTTGAAAGAGAAACCCTTGTATAACAATAAATACATATATATATATATGTACGAATATATTCTAAAACATTATTTATCCATACGCCTGTAGATATGCTACCATTCGATTTCCAATCCGACAGGTGCCACCACCTTGCGGAATAATTTGCGTAATTCTAGTTACTGAATTTCAGTAGTGTATTAAACCAAAATAAATAAGGTGTTTGAATATAACGTTTGAATAATTTTGTTTTTAATTACTTTTAATTTATGCTATTTTAGGAAAGAAATGATATATTTTCTTTTAATATATTCTCGTTTTAATTAACATATGTTATTTAATTTTTATAGTATATTATAAAGTGTAGGGTCCGAAATTAGATAGATACATGTTTGTATTCATTACAATTGTGTGTTCCAACGGTTTCAGAAAGCGATTGTGTTGACTTGTGAAGAAGAAGGGGATTTTCATGTTAGTTCAGTGAGCTCACGCGCGTCGAACAACAATCATCGACAATAGTACGATTCAAAAATCTTCGACGTCCAAAAATGGCGTTTCTTGGATAGTATATTGTCACATTAAAATTCGTTCTAGTTTTGTTAACAAGTGAAACAGGTCTTTGAAAGGAAAACGTGTAAACTAAGGAATATTGGAGAAACGATTTCTTGAGAGTCCATATCCAGGAGATTGCTTCGCAAAACAACGACGTAAATATCAGTTCACATACCAAACATTCTTACATCTTTGGTTGTGTGAGTGAATATATAAAATAATTTGTTTTTAAAACAATTATTTCAACAAAATTAAATGTCATTTCTAATAATCAAGTTTTTTGCATATTGATATATGAAATTATACTTTTGTGTATTCTTTGAATAAACCTATCCCAAATCGCGCTCTTTCAATGAAGATTCCGATTGGTCAATTCATTGACTATTGACCAATCGATGAATTCTTTTATAAAATTTATAATTTATATTCTAAAAATAAAATTTATTATCTTATAATAATTTTGATTGGTTATAAGATATTATTTGATTAAAATATTTAAAAGCATTCGATAATAAAAAAAATTATAAATAAAGTGAAAGTGCAAAGAAAAATGAATTTCTCTTATAGATACAAATATGTAATATTGATATTATTATTTGCACTTTATTAATGTTTTCCACAAAATGATAAAAAAAAAAATCATAGTTCTTATACTCTTATGTTTAATTAATTTTTTCTAATATATATCTAATTATATCTAATATATATCTAATTATAACATTATATACAATCAAATACAAATGATTCTTATTTATTAAACATTTTTTTTTTGAATAAAAATTATTGTAGTAAAAATTTAAAAATTATTTTAAATATTTTATTTTATGTATATATTATTCGATAAATTTAATTTTATTTGTTTTATTTATGTTATATTTTTCTTTTGAAATCGAATATTATATGATTAATATATCCCCAAAAGAATTAAATTCTTAAATTAAATTCTTAAATTAAATTAAATTCTTCTATTAATATGAAATCAAATAATAAAAAATAGTGATCAATATCATTGTCCATCAAAGTTTGCTTACTTCAGTGAAAAATTTTTACACACTTACGCAAGCTTCACTGGTTGGACAAGGTTTTGAGACATAGTGATGTCATAACATAATGTAACGTAACGAAGTAATTCTTGTGACACGTGTAATTGATGTTATATTAATATATCATATTAGTAACCTAACGATATAATAATTTGATTGTCTGTATTTTTCGCAGATAAAATTATAAAAAGAGAATGGTTGAACTACAATATTATTTCTACGCTTTCTTGTTTCCTTTCTCTTGTCTGTAACTGTAAAAGATTTAATGTATTCGAATAAAGTAACAGAACGTTAATTATCCATTTTAAGGGATGTAAAGTATACATGTAAATTCCATTAATTATTAAATATTATCAACACTTTCATCATAAAAAATTTTCTTAATAGCATAAATAAATAATTTTTACGTGAGAAATTAATCTCATTATTTTTAAGAAATATCATAATATGCAATTTATTATTTTATTGATCTTTTATCTTAATTATACATATAATATATCATCATTCATTAGATCACTTGATTTATAGATCGTTTAATTATTTCGATATTATTATTATTTCATTTAAACAGAGTTATATTTTTTATCTATCAATAGTATTTACCAATATTATATCACTAATAAGAAAAAATTTTATATCATATAATATTACAAAATAGAAACAAAAATGGAATCGACCGAACAATTACGACCGGAAGAATTGGTGGGATTAGTAGCCCGATCTGCTGAAGGTACAGCAGCGAAAGGAATGCCTATCAAAGGACACGAAGATCTATGGGTGGAAATTCAAGCAAATACTTTCCGAAATTGGGTGAACGAGCACTTAAAACACGCGGTTGATACTGCAAACAGTCCTGTGATCGATCTTGTTGAAGATTTTCGGGACGGCACACGACTTTGTGCTCTCGTTGAAGTACTTACTAAACGACGTTTACCTCGATGGAATCCCAGACCTGCAAATCAACATCATCATTTAGAAAATGTTTCAACAGCCCTTCAAGCTATCGAAGCTGACGGTGTAAAACTTGTTAATATCGGTAAGTTATAATAATATTATAATATTATTATTTATTATATTTTGCTTATATATAAATATTAATATTAATTATATATATAAATATATAAATACTTTCAAGGATCTTATTTAATTAAATGAATTATTATTATGCTATTTTTATTTTTTTTATAATTA
>NW_006263741.1:169641-176220 GCF_000469605.1 Apis dorsata | reverse complement strand
TTGATTGATTCAATTAATTATTATATTATAAATGTATTTTATGCATAAATTGTATAAAATATATTTTTTTCAATAAAATATTAAGCAATTAAAATATTCAAAATTATTTTGTTCAATATTTATATAGAAGATTACTTAATAAATATATATATATATATATATACATATATTATGTATCTTTCATGTATTACAAGTCATATTATGATAATAAATATAGAAAATTGTTGCTAATATTATTTTAAAGTTATTATAAACTTATTTTAAATTAATCATTAATATTTCATTTAAATATAATACATTATTTTTAATAATATTTCTAGTAGTAGAAGTATTTCTAGATTATATTTTTAGATAATAATTTAGCTGATTATAATTATATTCCTAAATATTTTAATAAAGCAATAATAGTAAAATTTATTTTAATTAATATTATTTTTCACAATAAATAATATAATTTTTATATTTTTTACAAAAAATCAAATTCCGAAATCGTTGCCTTTTTGTGAATTAATGATTATGAGATCATAATCTAGTTATTATACAATTATTGTATTGTATTTTAATTAATATACTATAATAACAATTAATTTAATTCTTAATAAATCCGAATATTCAATAAAATTTAGCATGCAAAGAAACTTTTATAATTTTTTATAATCTATAAATCAATGTTTCTTTATTGACAGAAAAATATAATTAATTTAAATATTTTATCTTTAAATTCTTTTTTTTCATAGGTAATGTAGACATTGTCAATGGTAATTTGAAACTAATTCTTGGACTGATATGGTCACTCATTGTAAGGTACCAAATAGGCAAGTCCAAGTTCCCTCCAAGGAAACTTATGCTGGCATGGCTCAAGGTCAGTATACGTAATTATATGAGTAATCTTACTATGTCGTAAATTTATATTATATATTTTATATAATTATAATATATATACATATATTTAAAAAATATGTATAAAATATAAATTTTATAAATTAAGAAGAATTATTTTATTTTAATTTATTTTATAGACAGTTTTGCCAGAATGTAGAGTCAACAATTTCACCACAGATTGGAATTCTGGTGTATATCTGAGTGCCTTACTTGATTATTGTCAACCAGGACTATTTCCTCATTGGCGACGGCTTGATCCAAATGATAGGTATAATCAGAAAATTTTGATCTTTTTAGAATCATTTCACAAATTGAAAATTAAATATTCTATAAAAAATTTCATATCAAGCGTTTACAATTGCCGAAAAGCTATGGAGATTTCAAAACGTGAATTCGATATACCTATGGTATTGGAACCAGAATATCTTGCATCGCCATATTTGGATGAATTATCGGGAATGACCTACTTATCGTACTTCATGAAGGAAGGTTCACCAGGTTTTCATGCAACATTACGATGGGTTAATTCTCAATTATCTCATCATCCAGTACAAAACTTTACAGTAAATAAATATTTCTTACTCCTCTTTACATGAGATTACTTAATATGAGATTATATTAAAAATTCTTTCTATTAAGTTTGAATCATTTTCTACAGACTGACTGGAATGATGGTAGAACTTTATGTAGTATTGTCAGGAATTTAGGAGGATCTGCTCCTGCTTATGATAAAATCGATATCGATCCTTCCACGTGGGAACATAATATACAAATGGGTAATTATAATATGCATTTAGATATCATTATTCATTATTATCATATATTTTGTATTTAAATATCAATTTAAAAAATTATTTTTTTTCTCTCATATATATATAAAATATATAAAATAAAGAATTTTATTTATTTTGTATTTTCTGAAAGGAATTGATGGAGGAAAAAAATTAGGTGTGGAACCTATTCTTAAAGCAAAAGATATGGCAGATCAAAATGTAGAACATTTAGGCGTTATGGCATATGCAGCATGCTTTCAATGGGTAAAGCCTCGCCCTCAAACAAGCAAACAAATTGTTGTTCATATTGATAGCACTTCTGCAAGAGTGCAACAGCCGGTTAGTTGAATAATGAACAATTAAGAAATTATTTGTTCACTTAATTTTTTAAACTATTTTACATGTATTAACAAAATTTCTATTTATTATTTAGGCGCATTTCAAATTAGAAATTCTTACCAAAGAAGTAAATACGAGAGAAGTGCGTGGTGAGATAATAAGTCCGAGCGGACGGATAGAATGTAGATTAACATGGAATGGAGTTCATGGAAAAGGAATTTTTATACCTATAGAAGTTGGAATGCATAAGGTTTAATTCTACAATTTTAGATACATTATGCATAGCATATCATTTAAATAAATTGATACACAAAATTCGTTATTGTTTGCGTTACAGTTAATGGTATATAATGACGGAGAATTAGTAGATGGATGTCCCTATTATTTCAGAGTTTTACCTCCCTTAACCAAAATCAAATCACCTGGTATGGATCCTTGTGCTATAGGATCTATTGTTGAAGTTCTAGTCAATAGTTACGGTAATATATCTAGTCAATTATATGATAATTATATATATACATATTGAAATAAATAAAAAATTATTTATATTTATAAAATTATATTTTTAGGAACTAGTCATGATGGCATTGATGTTACTGCGTGGTCACCTACTGGAAGATCATTATTGTGTCCTGTTAAAGAAAACGATGGAGTACACACTGCAACCTTTCAACCTGATGAGACGGGAGAATGGAGTATTGCAATAACTCATAAAGGAAATCATATACAAGGTGGCCCATTTACATGTTTTGTATTTGATCCTAATGGAATAAAGGTATATCAATTATTATATATATATATTCTTATTTTCCTTAAATGTCTATCATATTTGATAAATATTTATAGCTATTGGAAACGGAGGGTGCTTTACCTGGACAACCATTTTCATTTACTGTCGATGCAACAGGAACTGGAGGTCTTGGCGACGTAATAATAGATTTAGTTCATGATAAACAATCAATTCCTTTCAGAATGGAAAATTTTAGACATATGCAATATCGAGTTTCATTTATTCCATCAGAATCTGGAAAGTACAGAATTTATATATACTTTAATGGTTCTGATGTTAGAGGTTCTCCATTTTCTATTCGAGTGGGAACTCAAAAAGGATCAAAAAGATCAAAAGAATCTAATTTTGATAAAACGAAATTATCTTCGCTAGAAAGGCGAATGAATGATTTAAATGTTTCAATGGAAACCGATCGATCAAGTCCTCTCCTCAAGCAGAAATCTTATTCTCCCACTACATATAAATTATCTAGCCCAACTCAACATATACGTGAATATTCTCCTGTACATCAAACTACCTCCACTTATAAAACATCGAATTATTTGGAAAATTCTAATTCGACGTATCATACATCAACTTCGATCAATCGATCTCCAAGTCACAGTAATAGTCCAATTTCACGAAATCTTCATAGTCCATCTATGGTTAAAGATACGAAAGAAATTTATTCTACTACATACAATCATTCAAGATCTCCAACTGCACAAAGTCCTAATTTTATGAAAGAATCAAAAGATATTTATACATCCAATACAACAAGTACATCTCGATCTCCAAATCCAAGTCCAATACATGGCTCAAGATATTCACCAGTTATTAAAGAATCACGTGAAATTTATAGTTCGGGATCCTTAAAGAGATCTCGGTCTCCAGATCGAAATTCAATGGCATATCGAAGCGCGACACAAAGTCCTGTCAATAGAAGTTTCAGTCCAAGAAACAATGACAGAGATAATAGTTATAATAGAAAGGATTTTACAGATAATGGAACAGTTGATACCAGTAGTAATGTTAGAGTATCTTCGATGGTTGGTGGAAGATCTAGAAGAGATTCATGGGATGCTATAGAAAAAACAAAATCTTTACTATCTTATGGTAGTTTAGAATCTCTTGCTAATTTAACTAATAATTCTGCTATGGCTGAAAATAATTCAAATTATTTTAATAACAATTATAAACAAGATTATAGTTCAAAAAACATTTTGCAAACCTATAATAGTTCTTCCAATTTGATTCAGAAAGTTTCAACCTCAGAATATAACACATCTCAAAAATATAACAATGAAAATCACAATATTCGCACGCAAACGCATGGAATTCTTAAAAATAAAAATAATAATTATTATAAAAACGTGGATATCACAGATGGAGTTCATGAACGGTATATTAATAATGTAATTTCTAGTTCATCAACACAAGATAGGAATTACGAATTTGTAACTGGAAGTGCATTAGAGACATTACCGATTCATAAACCGACTACCTTTACAATCGATCAAAGTATAGATACGAATAAAGTCACTGTTAATGTTTGTGGTAAGTTTTCATATTACATAATATTATGTTACATAATAGGGTGATATACTGTATATTTTTATATATTTATATTATATATTTATATGCGAATTTAGGTCCAAGTGGTAAAATAATTCCAGTACAAAAATCAACTCTTCGAGGTTTAACGTATTCAATAACCGCTCAAGAAGTTGGAGAACATATTATTCAAATTTTAGTAAATGGCCAACATATTCAAGGCTCACCTTTCAGGTTCATAGTTATTTAAGTTATGAACAAAAATATAGTCATTTTAAATTTAAAATTGAATTCTTTCTCATTTTAGATCGCAAGCATATAATGCTCATGCTATTCAAGTTGGGAACATTCCGAATGGCGTTGTCAATCAACCAGTAGAATTTGAAAGTATGTATATAAAATTGTATTTATTATAAAATAAAAGTTTCAAAATAAAACAAATTTATATCAATGTATGCTTTTAATATTTTATAGTTGATGGATCCAATGCCGGATCTGGAAATCTAGAAATCCTTGTAAATGGTGGTCATGTAACTAGTTTTGTTAGAGCATTGGGTAGTCAACGATTTCTGGCATCATTTGTACCTCATGAAGCTGTTGTACATCTCGTAGAAATGACGTTCAATGGTGAAGTTGTTCCTGGTAAGTCTCTATTTATTTCATATTACTTTGTTATAAAAATTTATTTACTTCATGCACTACAATAATTTAAAAAAAATAAATTAAATTCAATATAAAAATTTTGAAAATAATATGGAATATAAAATAAAATTGTATACATTTTTGAATCTAAAATATTTAATGAAAATAATTTTTTGCAATAATAGCATTATTTTTGAACAATTGATTTTTTCAATCTGTTTTAATAAAATATTCAGAATGTATTGTTTGAATTTTTTTTTAAATTAATATTCGTTAAATAAATTTTAAAAAAATATTATTTGGATTTTGAATGAAAACTATACTTAATTTTTTGTTTTATTTTCATATATCATATATAATATGATGTATATATCATTCGAATCAACAGATTATTGATCAGGTCATTGACTTGCGATTTCACGCATCCACGTGATGTTCTACTGACACATATACAACGTCATCATTTCCTTTCCTTCTTGACTTTTTTCCTTTCATTTGTTGTTTAAATACAATGAATAATATTATTATTTAAATAATTTTCTATTTTTGCAATAAAATATCATACAATTGTATTAAATAATAGATAGAAATTAGATAATTAAAAATTTATTTTTATTTATCTTCTCTAATTAGAATCAATGAAATGATTCTAGAATAGATTGAAAATGAAGTTATGAATAAAACTTCAAGTAAATCTATACAATACATATAATCTACAATATTATAAAAATCATTGAGATATTTTTCTTATACTATTTTGAAAATTATAATAATTCTTCAAATTAAAAAAAAAGATACGATTAATATTTAAAAATAAAAAAAATATTTAAAAATTTAAATATCTAAAAGTATATTATTTATTGGTAAGATCTATGTCATTTAATATTTTTAAATAAATTTTATATAAACAAATTTTTTTATTGAACATATCGAACATTAATGTTTTATAAGTTAATCGAAAATATTTATATGATTTCATTAATTAAAAAAAAATATTATGGAAATCGTAGGTGTGGTCACTAAAGTCTTTGTATACTTGTAGACATATTTGGTTAGAAGATAGTCAGTTTCTTCCTACATAAAAATAAATTTAAATTCATATAACTGTATATAATTTAATTATAATGAATATAATTTTTGAAATATTAAAATTTATGCTAATTAAATAAAATGATGTAAATAATTATAATTAATTATGTATGTAAAACAAAATATATTTTTATTTCTTCAACACAGTTAAAAAAGAAAATTTTTATCCTATTTAAATAAAAATAATAATTTGTATATATAATTATAAGTTTTTTTATGCAATCATTAATAATATCAAATATCAAATCTTGTACCGTTATTATTTATCGAGAAAAAAATATTTACTATCGTTTCTATTTTACAGATACCATGTGAAATAAGTTATAATTTTGCTGCACATAAAATAATTATTTTATTTTTTTATTCAATTCTTTTTTTCATAAATCTATTATTTGAATTAATCTTGAAATATATATAAATAAATATAAAGAAATATATAATATAATATTTTGTATATACAATTTTTGAAATTTAAATGATGCATGAAAATTATTAGAATATTATTAAATATAAAAATTTCAATTGGACATA
>NW_006263741.1:167178-169388 GCF_000469605.1 Apis dorsata | reverse complement strand
TATTATTATTAAAGAGATTCAAAAAAAAATTAATATTTAAAAACTTTAAATTTTATAATTTGAGAAAAGAAATTGAACTTATATAAAAAAATATAATATATGTTTCCAAATTTCTTCTTCATTTACATTCTTTTATCTATTTTCAAAAATTTAGAAAATAATAAAATCAATAAATATGAATCATTGTTATTTATTTATTTTATTTTATTTATTATTTATTTATTATTATTTTATTTTTGTATTTTTAAAAAAGTAATTGTATCACTTTATCATTAAGACTTTTATGTAACATATTACTTTTATGCAAATATGTATAGTCATGCATTGAATTATATTAATCTTAATTTATTATTATATAAGTAATATTTCAATTATCACAATATTCTCAGATTTAAAAAATTTTTTTTCTTCAATTCATTTTTTATTAGTTTTATTTATGTGAATTAATAATAATTACCAGAAAAATTTTTTAAATCTTATAACGAATTCCCTTCCGTATGACCCGTTACGTCGGAGAATGCAGCGATTCAACCATAGTCCCTTCAATATAACTCTTAAGAATGTAGTGCAAATAATTTGAAAAAAGAACAATGTAAATAATAACATTAATAGGCTAAAACAAATAAAAGATGTCGATTTTTAAAATTTTTTTTCTATTCTTTATATATATAAATATACAGTAATATACATATTACTAACTTTATATTTTTTACATATAAATCAGAATATAATGAAAATTAACGTAAAATATTAGAAATTATATTAAAATATTTAGTTTCAAATTAATTTGTTATAAGAAACGTATATCAAAAATATATATTAAAGTAGCATTTCTATATAATGAATTATAAAATATGAAAATACAAAATTACCAATACCTCAGAAACTATGGAGTTTGTTTAAAGAAAAAGTCGAACGAACTCGATCGTCATGGAATTATAATGTATGAAAGCCACATTCCTTACATACATTTAAGTATTGCATTCTAATATTTGTTTAGCATAATGAAACATTGAATAATATAAAATTATAATTATAAAATTGAACCATGATACTACAAAATATTGCACTTTTTTGATATCAAATAATTATTGATTGACATTAATTTTATAAAGTTACACTTTTTGATAGTTATTCTAAAATAATTTCACATTGAATACAAACAGTGAAGTTTCTATTTGTGGCCGACCTTAAAGTATCGAAATACGCAGATCAGGTATCCTGTGAACGTATACACCATAGCCGGTTGAACGAGCAAGAAACGGATGGGAGAACATAGTCGTATCGTGTCCATTTAAGGCCCTATACTGATTTATATTATAAAATTAATTTCTAATGAAAATAATGTATTTTTCTAAATAAAAAATCATCGAATATGAATAGAAAACTATAATATATAATTTAAATTAATGTAAAATTAAATATATGCAAAAAAAAAATATAATAAAAAATTGTTGTCCATATATACCAAGAAACATACGGCCCTGATTTTGGGCCTAAGCAGCAATCCAGTAGTAGCAGTTACACCCGTTCCGTCTCTTGACTGTGTGTCTATCGTGAATCGCGACTTGCTGACGTTTCTTCATCAAGAAATCGAAACTATAAAATTTTTTAATTTTCTTGATTATTTAAATTTTAATTTGTTTTTTGTTTTTGTAGTTTTAAAATTATTTCAAAATGAGTTTTCAAAGGAATCATTCGCAATTAGTTTTCAATAAAAATAAAATAACTCTAATCGAATTAGTGCACGAACGACTGTGAAAACATTCAATACTTATCTGTTCGTACTTATGGCCGAGATCGAAGTGTATTCCATAATGGAACTCTATTATTGACTGATAGATTTGATTCATGTGTTTCATTTTCTATATTTTTGAATTTAATATATTTACAATATAATTGAATTTTAAATTTTTTTTTTAAGTTTTTTAGAGTTTTTCAGGTTTAGTTTGAAATTTAAAGTGATAAAGGTAATCTAATTTTTCGTATTTTTATAAAATTAAAATAAATGTAACTTCTTTTTTTATCAAATTTAAAAAAAAATTAATCTGTTATTTTTTTCTACAATGTTTTTTTTTCTCAAAATTCATGAAAACTATTTTCTTTTGTATTTGTTATAACTATATTTCCTTATACGTAATATCTTCAAAAAATCATTAAAAAGCGGTTTGAATCATGTTGTATTACTATTAATTTAAAATTTTATTCAA
>NW_006263741.1:164099-166959 GCF_000469605.1 Apis dorsata | reverse complement strand
TAAACTTATTTAAAAAAATAGAATACGTTATATTGAAAATTATTCATAATTTAAAAATTTTTATATTATATTTTAATATTATATTATGTTATATATTATATTATATATTATATTATATTATATATATATTTATATAAAATAGAAAATTGCTATAATTTCTATAATTCATTTTATATATTTTAATACATATTAATAATCTTATTATTTAATTGCATATGAACAATTAATATTTGACTAAATTATCAATTAATAGGGTCACCCTGGCGTGTGGGCATTATGCCAGTACCAAAAATGTCAGTGATTGGAGATTCCATAAGATTGGTCCCTGCTGGTAGTCCAGCATTTTTTGAACTTTCTGCTCTTGGCTTTAATAGTAATGAAATTGATGTACAAATTATAAGTAAGTATCTATTTATAAATATTAATTTTATTACATTTGAAATCATTGCTAGTTTTTTTATAATTAAAATATAATTATATTTCTAGCACCTTCTAAAAGATATATACAGGCAAAAATTGATGAAGTATCAGGAAGACCTGGAGAATTTCGTGTTGAATTCACTCCAATAGAAGTAGGTAGTCATCTTGTAGAAGTAACCATTGCTGGACAAAAGCTACCGGCAGGACCACTAGTTGCTAAAGTGTACAACAGCAGTTTGATTCAAGTTACTGATGTCCCCAGTGCTGTTGTAGGACATGCCTGTCAATTTAGAGGTAATTAAAGATAATTTCTGGAAGAAAAATTATCTTTTTAATGTGCACAAATGTTTGATTTTTGTTAATTTTCTAATTTTTTTATAATTAATTTTTTATAATTAATTTTATAGTTGATGCTAGTGCTGCTGGTGAAGGACAACTTGAAATTTCTATAAATGAAGGAGAAGTACCAAATCATGTTCAAGTAGTTGGAGGAGGACGTTGTCTTGTTTCTTTTACACCAGAAACTGCTAAATCACATTATATTGATATAAAATTTAATGGAGAAGCTGTGAAAGGATGTCCCTTTATTTGTAATGTATCTGATACTAGTAGAGTAACATTAAGTTTAAATCATCTGGAATTAATTCCAGTGGATCAACCTGCTAGTTTTCATATGGGTGTTGATGGTAGTGGTAATGCAGAACTTGCAGTTTCTGTAAAAGGTTAGTAAGAGTATACATTAAAATTTTTAAATATTATAGCAACATATAATAATTTTAGGACCAAATTGTGAATTGCCTGTCAAGGTAACTGGAGATATAAAAAATGGTTTTACTGCAGAATTTATTCCAAGAGATGTTGGTGTTCATTCAATTAGTGTTGAATATAATGGACATGCTGTAAATGGTACACCATTTTTAGCAAAGGCATTTAATGCAGATAAAGTATTAATTGGTCCTGTAGCTAGAGGTAGTGTTGGCCAACCAACACATTTTACTGGTATGTTTTAAAAATAATCTTTAAATATAATATATATAAAATAAATAAATAAAATATATATTTAATAATATATTTAATATTTTTAAAATTTTTTAAATTTATTATCTTCTTTAGTTGATGCAAGTCAAGCTGGTGAAGGAAATTTAGAAATTACGATATCGGCTCGTAATCAAAACATACCTACTCAAGTCACACCACAAGGAAATGCTCGATTTTCAGTTAGTTTTGTTCCATTTGAAGCGTGCGAGCATATAATTAATATAGCCTTCAATAAACGAACAGTACCAGGTTGCCCAATTATAACTCGAGTAGGTGGTGATAGTCATGTAACAGTGAGTGGGCAGGCATTAAGCAGTGCTGGATTAGGACGACAAAGTTATCTTACTATCAGTAATGTTGCCGGTAGCTTGGAAGATTTAGAAGTTAATGTTGAAGGTATGTTTATTTTTTTTTTATTATTATTATTAATATTTCTTTATAATTGTATATTAATATGTGTATGCCGCATGTATACTTCTCAATTTAAAATCTTTACTAGTTGTTATTGCACAAATGCCACAAATTTCACAGAGATATTATATTCTCTGTTCGATATTCTTTTATACTTTGTTTCAATTTAGTATTGTGTATAATTATTGCATATCAGTTTTGCCGACAATCGCGAATATATATATATATATTGAAGCACTTTTTATGTTGTATCTTCTATTTAATTATATTTGTTATTTAATTAATAAATTTTATCTGTTAGTTATGGTGGAAACTTGCACGAAGTTCTACTTTTTGTGTTTGTTTGTCTTGTTAATCTTTAGCTTGAGAGCAATTCTCTCTCTGTTGCAGGTCGGCCAGCTTTCAGACTACGACATTACTAGACTTCTCAAACACAACTAATTTCATTTTAATTAATTAATGGATTATATAACTGGTGGTGGGTTTTAACTTAACATTTTCTAAAATTGTTGCATAGAAATAATCTTTTATTTTATTTTCATGTTGTGGCTCATTTTAAAATATTATAAAAAAGTAGGTTTTATTTTTTAATATGTAATTTTTTAAAGCAATAACTAACGCTTTTCAATTTTATCAATTATTAAATCATAGTAAGACACATTTTTTGCGTGATAGTCATCTTTTAATGGTGCTAATAAATATTATTTCAACTCTTAAACATTAGTGCATATAACTATAGGTTTTAAATATGTAATTTGTATTGCTTTAGTCAATGTGCCAATCATTTATTTGAATAATATTTAGCTATTAAATTTAATGTCAACAATGCAAAAATCGATCTCTTATGATTTTTAATTCTTAAATTTTCATATATTTTGCTTGAATTATTTTTTTCACATAACTTCTTTCTTATATAATACTTTAATAATTAATCTATTAATTTGAATTTAATTACATTATAAGTAAACTAATATTTTATTAAATTTACATT
>NW_006263741.1:152338-163880 GCF_000469605.1 Apis dorsata | reverse complement strand
TATATATATATATATATACACATATATTATATTATTATATATATTATTATATATATTATATACTGTATATACATATATATACATACTGCTTTTTTGAATTAGACATTGCTTATTATAATTAATAATCTTAATATCAGAAAAAACTTAATATAATAGATTGCACTCTATTCTTTGCCTTTGGTATCCTTGTGATCTACTCCTAGTAGTTGGCTGACTAAATTATATTAAACAACTAACCGGCGGACTTGATAGGACCCAATGGACAGGCCGTACCCGCTCAAGTCACTGACAACAAAGATACAACATGCAGTGTAGCATTTACACCAAGAATAGTTGGAGAACATAGAATTTCAGTAAGTCATCGGAATGTTCCCGTGATTGGCAGTCCATTTAGCTGCAAAGTATATGATGTGACTGCTATTAAAGTGAAGGATGCTAAACATGGTGTTATTGGAATGCCTGTTACTTTCTTAGGTATTATTATTATAATTGAAATACATTAAAATATAAAGAAAATACATATATAAAGAAAAATATTTTTTGATTTTTTTCTTTTTCTTTTTCTTTTTTTTTTTTCTTAGTTGAGACTAGTCAGGCAGGACCAGGAAATCTAGAAGTGACAGTAAATGGAGGTCGTGTACCTACATCTGCTCAAGCTCAAGGACCACATACATATGCAATATCATTCACACCTCGTGAGCCAATCGTACATACTGTGGATTTAAGATTTAATGGAGAGGATGTACCTGGTAGCCCCTTTAGTTGTCAAGTATATAATGTTATTATTTTTTTCTTTTAAATTTGAGATATGTATATTACAATTATTTATTGTTATTAAACAGGTGAGTGATACAGCAAAAGTGATAATAACAGAAGGGCTTGAAAAAGTATCTGTAAATCGATTAACAACATTTACAATAGAAGCAGATATATCATTAGGAACTCCTATTGTAGAAGTTCTCTCACCAACTAGAGAAAGTTTACCAATACATGTTAAGCAGAGTGGTCATGGATGTTATACTGCAGGATTCACACCTAAAGATGTTGGTATGTAAATAAATGATTAGTAATTACAAATATATTTAAATAAAGAAATATATAAAAATTCTAGGCGATCATAGTGTTGAAGTGAAAATAAATGGATTACATGTAGAAGGTAGCCCATTTTTAGTAAAAGCTTACAATGCTGATAAAGTAAAAGTAACAGACATAAATAGTGGTATCGTTGGTAAACCAGTTTTCTTTAGCAGTGAGTAATAGTTTTTATTTTATTTTGTACATTGATTTATGTATATTATCGATTAATATTTTAATATGTATATTATTATATTAATCTTTTCTTCCATTTTAATCTTAGTCAATGCTAGTCAAGCAGGTGCTGGTAATCTTGAAATTATTGTTGCTGTAAATGGTAAAAATGTACCGAATTATGTACAAAGCGAAGGAAATGCAAAGTTCAGAGTTAATTTTAAACCACAAGAAGCTGCTGTACACAGTCTTAGTGTTCGATTTAATGGAGAACCTGTCCCAGGTATATAGCAAAAATTCACAGCTGTATAAATTAAGTATAAAAGTAGGTATAAAAATATATTTTTATTTTTAGGTTCACCATTCAACTGTAAAGTAATTGGTGCAGGTCAAGCTATAATTATTGGCCATAATCTAAAAATGGGAGCAGTAAAACAATTAATGTCTTTTATTGTGGATCCACAAGCTCTCTCAACAAATTGTGATGTAATCGTAACACCGCCATCAAACATATCACTTCCTATTACAATAGAACCTGTAGATGGAAAATATAACATCAGTTTTGTCCCCGTGGAAGTAGGCAGACATAATATCAGCATATTAGTTGATAGTGAACATGTAAAAGGCTCTCCTTTTGCTTGCAATATTTATGACGTTACAAAGGTAATTTTTTTAAAATGTTTGAATTTATAATTTAGTTAAACATTTTTTATTTAATTAATTCAATTATTTATTTTATATTTATATAGGTACATGTATCAGGTCTTACAGAAGCATTGTTAGGTCAAGCTACAACATTTACTGTTGATGCTGCTGAAGCTGGTGAGGGCACACTAGAATTAGTGGTGAGCACAGAGAATAATACAGTTAAAGCTGAAGTAGTTGCTTGTGCTCGTGGATTATATGATGTAACATTTGTTCCACAAACTACTAGTACTCATTATGTTAATATCAGTTTCAATGATGATAACGTACCAGGTCTGTTAAATATTTTAATGTTTCTCTTTTAAAATTAATTATTGATTAATAATCACGATAGTTGATAACAAACTTAATAATGTTAAATTTGTGTCATTTACTAGGAAGTCCGTTTAAATGTCCAATTATTAATACAATGTTAGATGGACCATCTATGATTCGTGTTGGAAATACAGCATACATGGATTTAGAAATGCCAGGATTAGAGGGACCTGTTTCTGCAGAAGTTACAGGTAAAATTGTATTTTACATATTATTATATAATATAATTATTATATAATATACTTTGTAATATTAAAATTCAATCATATATGTAATATAGGTCCTGATAGTATAATTATTCCATGTACATTAATGAAATTATCACCCAATTTATATCGAGTAGAAATTCGAACGCGACAGGTCGGTACTTACAGCGTAATATTCAGTGACGGTCATAAAATGATTAGTTCTCAAACACTTCAAGCTTTCGATTCTGGAAAAGTAACAATTAAAGAAGTATCAGATGTAGTTTGTCATCGACCAGGAACCATTACAGGTATATAAATTGTAAAATATAATTTTAAATATTTCTATTAAAATATAAAATTTTGTTATAGTGGTTGTATCAAAAGAAGCTGGTCCTGGAAAATTAACTGTAAATGTACGTGCAGCTGGTGCTGATGTTGATAGTGTAATTAGAGAAGGAGAAAATGGTCAATATGATATAATTTTCCATCCTACACGAGCTGCTCCTCATAAAGTTCATATAAAATACAATGAAGTTCATATATTGGGTATAATATATTGTCTATTTTTATTTAATTATTTTTTATTATTTTTAATTATATTATTTGCTATATCATTTTTTGTAGGAAGTCCATTAGATTTGACAGTTCGTGGTCCGACTGGAGGTAGAGAAGTCACTGCAACTGGATTAGGATTATACCAATCATGTGTTAATAAAGTAACATCATTTACTATTGAAACTTTAGGAAGTCCTGGAAAAGAATTTGATGTAGTAATCAGTGGACCACAAGGTAATGCAGTTCCAGTTCGATGTTATCAACATCGAGATGGAAATTTGCTTGCTGAATTTACTACAAATATTGTCGGTATGTAAAATAAAAATACAAATAATAACATTAATAATATGTATTTAATAATTAAAATATTTTGATTTTATCAGGTACTTATAAAATCGACGTTTTACAAGGTACAAAACCAGTTTTGGGTTCACCTTTTTTTTGTCAAGCTTTTGATGTTTCTAAAGTAAAACTACAAGAATTAGGACCAATGACAGTATCTGTACATGATCATATCGTTTTCAAGAGTATGTATTTTAAAATACTAAAATTAAAAATTAACTTCTCAAAGTGAAATTTTTATATAAGCGTGATCATAAATTGTTATAGTAATAAAAACAGATGCTGGAATGGCAGATTTGGATGTAGTAGCAACAAGTCCATTAGGCCAAGAGCTTCCATTACAAGTTACTCCACTTAACGATGGTGCTGAAATGGTTGAATTTTCTCCTAGTGTACCTGGTACATATATGATTAATATTACATATGGTAAGATATATCTATATATATCTGTATATATTATAAAATATTTAACTTTTATAAAAACTATATTTATTATATTATTTATATTTTTATATTTAGGCGGATATCCAATACCAGATAGCCCATTAGTATGTACAGTTGATGCAGCTGGTCAAGCTCGCGCAAAGGGAGAAGGTTTATTAAGTGGTCATGTAGATAAAACAGCGCATTTTATTGTCACTGGTACAAGAAGTCCGCCAGCAGTTCAGGTATTTATAAAAAAAATATTTAATTTAATTTATTACATTATATTTTCTTAAATTTCATTTATATCATTTTGTAGGTAGATGGTCCGGATAGTGTTTCGAAAGCAGTTATTGAAGCGGGAGCTAATCCAGGTACTTGGAATGTATCTTATATTCCTACTGAAGCTGGAGTATTCGATATTAGAATCGTTTCTGCTGGTCAACAACTTCCAGGATCTCCGTGGCATCCAAAAATCATAGATACTAGAAATCTTCGCGTAATCGGTTAATATTATTATTATTATAAGAATAATATTAATAAATTTTTGAGAATATATTTCTTTTTTAAGGAGGTTGGCCAGCTGTATGCGATGATGTTGGACGATTGAAAATACATCCATCAAATAAAATTAGTTTTGACACTGCTGAAGCTGGACCTGGTGAACTTACTGGGAAAATAGGAGATCATACATTATCTTTTGAAATGACATCAAATAATAGATTGAAACTTATTCCACCAAAATTAAATGGTGGAGAATATCGTTTAGAAATATTCTTTAATGGTATATCTTTCCCAGGTGCTCCAAAATTAGTAATTGTTCAAGATTTAGAGGTAAGATTGAATTTATATTATTGAATTTATATAGTTAATTTAGAAAATTAATATCTCTTCTTATATTTAGACACCTATACAAGATACAAGTCGAGTTTTATTAAGAGGAAGAGGACTAACATCAGCAAAATGTGGAGAGGAAGTTAGTTTCACAATAGATGGTTCTCAGGCTGGTACAGGAACACCAAAAGTCCAACTTTTTTCACCAACTAGCGAGCTTAATGTAATGTTACAACATTTAGGTAAATATATTGTTATCTTGTTAATGTTAATAAAAAATTTCTTTTATTTTTTAGATTATATTTTTTTACTTTAATTATAATTTTATATAGGAGACAGCGTTTATCGAGCAAGTTATATACCATTAACTCCCGATCCTCTTTTAATGACTGTATCTTGGAATGGAAGACAATTGAAGGGTTGCCCATTACAAATAAATGTAACAAACGCAGCTGATGCATCTCGAGTTATTTGTTCCGGAGATGGATTAAAACATGGAATAGTTGGTCAAGAAATAAGAAGTTTTATTGATACAAGACGTGCAGGTCCTGGTATGTATTATGATTTCAAAATTTTATATTTATTTTTTATGTAAATATATATTAAAAAATAAATATTTTTTTATATTTAGGTGAATTAACGGCCCATTGTGTTGGTCCGCATAAAGTAGCTTACTGTGAATTATATGATCACGGTGATGCAACGTTTACATTAAATGTAAAACCTCAAGAAGCTGGACGCCATGCACTAACAATTAAATATGCTGGAGAGCATGTTCCCGGTTCTCCTTTTACACTACGTGTTTCCGGAGCACCAGATGCTTCAAAGGTAATTTTTTTACTTTATTTTTATAGAGAATGTTTTTTTTTTCAATTAAAAATAATATATTTGAATCAAGAAAATAATTCAAAATAATTTATTTAATAATAGGTTCGAGTTTATGGCCCAGGAATTGAACATGGAGTATTAGCAACATTTCAATCACGATTCATTTGTGATACTCGTGGAGCAGGAGCTGGTCAACTTACGGTGAGAGTTCGTGGTCCTAAAGGAGCGTTTAGAGTAGAAATGCAAAGAGAAACTCAAAAGGATCGTATAATACTTTGTCGATATGATCCAACGGAACCAGGCGATTATAGAGTCGAAGTTCGTTGGGCAGGCGTCCTCGTACCTGGTTCTCCATTTCCCGTTAAAATTGTCGATACTCAAGATGAATTATTAATGTTGACACAGGTATAGTTAAAATAATAAAAATTCAAATAAATATTTAAAATGATAAAGAATTCTACATTTTTTTATTATTTTTAGAATGGAGATAATTATTCAACAGGACATCATACTATTGCCTCATGGCGTGGATCACAAGCTATATTGTAAGGCCATTGCATATAAAGTTGTTATTATTTTGTATGAACTAATAATATATTTTCATAATATATAACAAATCTGTAACTTATCTAAAATGTTTGCAATAAAAAAATATTTTGAGACAAATTTCTTATATGTTATTTATTTTAAATATATAGAATATATATACACCATGGAATAAATTTTTTTTATAAAAAATAAGAATTATTCCATTTGTAAAAATTATTATAATTAAATTTGCACTATGATTTTTTTTTCTTTTCCAATTTACTAAGTTCTCTGAACACATGTTTCTTTAGTTCTTTTTGTCTACTGAGCTTTCGTGCTTCTGCAACAGCAATTTGTGCTTGATGTGCTTCGATTCTTCGTTTAGTAGCTTCTTTAAGTTGTTTTTGTTTATAAGCATAATTAGTTTTAATCATTTTCATAAGTCTTGCTATATTTGCTTCTTTTGGTTCACGTACAACAGCCACTCTGCCATTTTTAAAGTTTGGTTTATATTTATTAGAACTTGGCGTCAATTTTGGTTTATCTCGATACGGAAGTTCTCTTTGCAAGCTTCGAGGAATAGACAAAGGTTTAAATACTTTTGTTGTTCTTTCAATAGGAGTATACATAGAATCTTTATTAGCATAGATATGAATATTTTTTTCTCTTTTTAACTGCCCAGTAGTTTTCATTCCTTGCCATTGATTTTTTTCTTCAGGGGGTAATAAAAGTGATGTAACAGGATTATAAAATTTTGGAACATCAACTTTATACCAAGTACGACAAAAAACGATATCACTCAAAAGTATTTTATCTTCAAATGTTGCACGGAAACATCCTTCTGGCTTTGATACAGCTTTCTTTATTTGACCGCGTATTCCAGATACAGTTTTTATTTTAGCACCCTCAAATTTTGCAACTTCAAGTGGTGAGTTAAACATATCCTTTATAAAAGCTGTTTTCTTATAAATTTTCATTGGAACACCAGTAAGCTTCAATTTCTTCATAATCTGAGTACTTTTGTCCATTTCTACAATAGAACCAGTTGCTGCTATTCTAAAACCTGGTATTCTAGTTGCAACATCTTGAATTGCCAAGACTCCTGTACCTTGTGGTATAATAGGGCCCCAGAAATGTGCCATACAAGCAACATGTTCTGGTGTATATTTTAACATTCTATTTTTCAAATTATCTTCTAACTTAGAGAAGATTGGTAATGTTTGAAATCTACGCCAACCTATAGAAAGTATAAGCGGGTCTTTACTTTTTAAAATCTTTGAATACCATCGATGTTTTTTTATTCTTGTTTGTACATATCCTATATTTTCTTCACCATGTAAAAGTCCGCCAATAATTAATGGATATGTGGGATCTAAATGAGTAATAAGTTCGCATGGTACAGTTTCAATTTCAACACGTACATACATGCCTGGACGATAACCTTCTAATTGTACCCTTATATTGTCATCTATACCCTCAAATTCTGATTTATTTAGATTTGCTTGTCTTTCAACTTCTAATTTTAACTCATCATAATATGTTTTAGTTTCACTGTTATCATACTCTAAATCAAATTGCTCTTTCAATTTTTTCTTTTTTTCCAAAAGCTTTTTCTTTTCTTCTATTTCATCTATTTTTGATTCTTTTGTTATTTTATTAGTTTCATGTTTTTCTCCAGTCTCTAAATCTTCGAAATCTCCATATAATTCTTCATCGTTTATGTCATCTAATTTTAAAAGTTCTTCTGCATCTTCTGATTCTTTCCATTTCCCAGTTACAAAACGATTCATTACAAGCATTTTATTTTCTTCATTCAACCAATCTCTTTGAGTTTCAGGGAAAAATATATATTCCTCTTGATTTTGTAACTCTCGTAATTGTATTTTTTGTTTTTGTTGTTCTTGAACTACTCGAAAAATACCACCTATTTCATTATCTTCTTGTTCGACATTTTTCACTTTTTCATCTTCTGTTTCCGTATAATTTCTATCAAATACTCCATAAACAATTTTCATAAGATTTTTATTATTCCGTTGATGATTTTCAAATGTTTGTTTAGCTTTTTCAATTAGATTTGTTTTCCATTTTATTTCATCTTCAATTTCTTCTTCATCCTCGATCTCGTTATCTTCTTCCATATTATCAATCTCAATACTTTCATTTTCTTTCCGCTCGGATACTTCATATCGAAATTTAACTTCCTCTTCTGAATTATCGATTTCTAATCGATCTCGTGAATCTTCATCACTAAGTTCATCAAAACTTTCATCTTCATTATTTATTTCTTTTTTTATTTTAACTGAATCTGAATTTAATTGATCGAGAGTTTCTTTGATTTTATTATTTATTAAAATATCCGATTCTTTGCTTAGAGAATGATAAATATTTATATCATCTGAATTTTGTTTTATGATAGATATATCATTCTCTAAATTATTTGAAGAATTTTTTTTCCTTTTAACATTTTGAGATAAGTAGATTTTATTTTTTCTCTTAATACCTTTCTTTTCATGTATTTCTTTGATTTTGTTTTCATTTCCTTCATTTAATTTTGTATTTTCAAGATCATCATCATTCTCATCTTCATTTATTTGCTCTTGATCGCTATTTATTTCATCATCTTCATCTTCTTGATCACTATCATTTGATATATCAGAAGATTTTTCTAGTAATTCAGAATCAGGGAATAAAACTTTCCTCCTAACTCTGCCTTTATCAATGATTGTTTCTTCTCTATAACTGTTTAGATCTTCATTTAAATCTTGTGATTTTATTGGAATAGCATTACTAAATAATTGTAATTCACTATGTTGTAATTTTTGATCTAATGTTTCTTGAGTATCCATTAAGGCTCCAATCAAACCTGTCTCTTCTTCTTGATAAGAATGACTACCACCCAATTCAACATAAACAGCATCTTTATCATATACTATGCCACCAACACCAGAAAATGGTGCATAAATTAATCGTTCCTTTTCTACTAATGCTCGTTTTTTTAATTCTTCTGGCAAAGGACATGGATCTGGTAAGAATGTAATATCTTTAATTTTTAAATCTCCACAGCCAGGAATATGTATAGATGTTTCTTTGTTTAGTGGAATTCCTCTTACATATCTATAAATATTATAAAATATAAGATTTATATTGAAAATTTAAAATACATAAAACATAATATAAATTTTTACATACCCATATAAACTTACTGTCCTATCAATTTTTGGATTTTGTCTAATTAATTCTGGAGATGTTAAATCTTCTACTCTATCAGCCAGAATATAAGAATGCATGTTACGCCAAGTTAATGGCCTAAATTTCATAACAGAAATAAATCTAGCTAAATTTTTTACTTCTGTGCGTAAATATTCTCCATGAATTAGTCCAGACAGATAAAATAATTTTGCTCCAGCATAAACTTCTGTCCAAAATCTCTGTTTCAATGTTTTTTTTATCCTTTTTAATTGCTTAACATTTTTTATTAAATCTAAATGAGTTAAAATACCCATAATTCTAGGCATACCATGAACCTGGCAAATATTTAAAAATTCAAATATTTCCATCTCAAAACCAAAAGATGCATCTATTAAAAGCAATACTAGATCTGCTATTTTAGCAATGTCTATCATACTGTTTATATCATTGTTGCATTCTATGAATGTAATTCTTCTTTTTTTGCCAGAAACAATAGTAACAGGACCAAGAATATTAGTCAATGGTTGTTTTACATAACTCTTAATAAGACATTGAATTACTAAAGATTTTCCAACTTTTGGAGGACCAACAACAGCAACTAAAATAGGAGGTGGTTCAAGAGGTGTTCTATCAACCAATGGTATATGTTGTTTTTTTGTTTCGATATCTTGTTTTCGTCTAAAGCGTCTTTCTGCTTTAATGGCAGAATTAAATGTAAATGCTTTCGGATTTTTTTGTTTATCTGTGAGTTCTTGAACATGTTCTTTCTTTTCTTTTAACTTCGATCGCCGTTTTGTCGACATCATTAAATATTTTTAAATGTAACAATATATCTTCAGAAATATAATATCTCACGTCGTAATTCTTATATAATACTGTAATTATAAATAATACTATATTATTAATTATTACTATATTATTTATATTAATTATATTATTATAATAATTATTCCGTAATTGCAGATTTCACTTTAACATTAAGGTTATCGGTAACATTCTTACTTAAGTATTTACTTTCGACTGCCAACTTACTAGCATTGCACTTAAATTTCTCATGTATATTAATGTATATTAACAAGATGCAATATTTAAAAATATTTCGATATTAAATAATTATTTTAATAGTGAATAAATAATATAATTTTCAATAGAATATTAATAATATAGACATAAACGTTTATCACGTGGTGACTATGAAAATTGAATATTATTGAAAATTATTATTGAATAACTTCATTTATAATCTTTATTATAAAAAAATTATAAAAGTTATAATTTGTGAATAAAATAATCTAATATTTTCTAATTATTTGTTAATAAAATATTACAATAATAATTAGAGAAATTTATTATATTACTGAAAAATATTTTATAAAATTTCACATTACTCATTTAGTACTATCTTTTCACCGCTAGATGGTTCTAGTATTCTGTTTTGATATAATATTAAATTTTATTTTTATTTAATGCAATTTTTCGAAAAATTTTATGAATGAAGATCTGAAAATTTTTATAGATAGAATTGTATCATTTGAAAAACAAAAAAGAACAAAGATCAGGGAGTTTATATATTAGAACGGAATATCATTCATGTTATCGTTATTTCCCTTGGGTCAGACGGTTCTAGATTTCGATTGAAAAGTCATCGATCAAAGGTATCTTAATTCATACAATGGCCGATGATGTAAAATTTGGAGATATGATCGATCGTTGTTCAGTGTTCGGGGCAATGAGCTGGTTAACCGAATGCAACGCTACATCACTCTATGGAAGTAAAAATGAACAAAATTAAGATTTAAAAATAGAAGTATACCACGATTGTTCCGGTCTGTCAAATCGGTTCGTGACAGCTGTCATCTATGAAAATCACGCCTAAAAAAATTGTTTAATATACGACCGCAGATTCACGACGGTTTGCATAGCACTTGTTTTCAATTGAGATATTTTGAACCACAGCGAATTACTGTGACGATTGGGGTGGCTTTTAAATGGGAGTTTAATTTTAGGGTGTGCACATTTCCATTCAACTTCACAAATGTATATATTCATTATATCAAGTTAATTAAGTTATATTTTCCTATCTTTTCTTAATACGATGAAAATGTACAATACTTTTTCTTGAAGATTAACATTTTTAATATAGATGGGAATCAATTTAATTGAAATTGGATTGAAGACATAAGAAAGTAATTGCAAATTAATTTTTGGTTAGGAATTGAATTTAACTCGATGGATCTGTAATTTGAGTTGGACAACAGTTAATCGAGGATTTGATTAATTGTGAAAGGCAAGTCATACTATGGCACAGATGGTATCGAACGATGTATTCTATGACTTGTCGAATTTTCCGACATTAAAGATATGATAAACTTTGTTCGAATTACTTG
>NW_006263741.1:147904-152107 GCF_000469605.1 Apis dorsata | reverse complement strand
AAAAAAAAAAAAAAAAAAAAAAAGAAAAGAAAAGAAAAAAAAAAGAAAAAAGAAAGATAAAAAAAAAGAAAGCAAAATAAAATTGAAGTTAGTTATACATAAAATCGATCAGTTAATTAATACATAAAATCGAAGAAATGATATGGTATGCGTAAAGAAAAACAAGTAAAAAGGTTTGCAAGAATAAAATGTCAAATATGCGTATTTATAAATAAAATCATAGAGACTGATATTTATCATTCTAGATCAACCGTCGTAATATGATCACCGATAAATTTACGCGGATGTGTAGAAATAATGTAAAGCAATCGGCAATAAATTCATATTTCCGATCAGACAGAAGAATAGTACCAACAAATCGTAAAGCAATCGAACACGCGGGCTGGCATATGCGCACGCGTTGCTTCGAACTTAAGTATTCTGAACAATATCAGCCAATTATCGAACAATTGTGTCGCGGCGCCAACTGTCAATGTCGATGGTCAACTAGTCGATCGGAGGAGGGAGTGACCAGTGGTCGAATCGATACACGCGGTCCATCACCCTTCGTTCTGATCGAATTTCGAAGTTTTGTTTTTGCAAGGAAGATCACACTGGACAAGAGCGTCTAGTCGATTACGTTCATGCACGAATGCTACTAATTTTATGCGTGTTTGCTTTATACCAAACGTTCGTTGTTTATCCAAGAGATGGACCGATCATCGGACAAATCCACTCGACGATTTCGCGCGCATACATCGATTGAAATTATGAATATAACTATTTGTAGGTTAGGTCAAAACCCATAAATTAATTTTTTTTTTTTTTTTAATGATTCGTTTGTTCAGATACAATATCTTATAAGTCGAGGCACAATCCTTTCGAAAATGCGAATGTAGCAATGTAAAGAAGAAACGTGAATAGTAGGTTACAGTAGGTTCAAACTTGAGACACACGACGTACGTGGTCAACGAGATTCGCGGCACGCGACTTCACGTGCGCAAGTCGTGTGCAGACCGGAAACAGCAGTCAAATATGTACTTTGCTTTCATTCCGATACCACTCTGTCACAAAATGATTCGAAGCATGGTACTCATATTTCTTGTAAACAGAGTTACAGTTTTTTACAAGTTTTTTAATAAATCATACATGTGAATATTCGCGATATAAAAATAAAAAAATATATGCGATATAAATATATAAAGAGAAAAAAAAATTAAAAAATTGATATTAGAATATGAGATTTCGGAAATCAAGAATGAGATAGTGATCGTTCAATTTTGATAAAAAGTTGACGAATCATAATTAAGTTGGGTTTATTCCCTTAAACTATTATAGACGGCCACCTCACCGATAATCATGCGAGCGCGTGTCGCGCGCGATTGCCGCGTGAGAAAGTTCTATCGTAATCGCACCCTCGTAGTCAACCACCCTCCCCTATAAGTTGGTAAGTTACTAACACAATCGCGAATTCGAGAAATATATAACAGAGAAAAAGAATTTTGACTTATAATCGCTAATTTTTTCGATAAATTTCAATTTTCTTCAATTCAGTGTCCATTGTAACAGGTATATATTCGGTCAAAAGGAGAACGAAAGTAGAAATGTAATCGAATGGTTCGATAGTTCCAGATTTCGCGAAATCTTGCATCGACATAGACGAGGGTAGCACAGCGTGCGACCAGCTAAGCGCCACGAGCGTTCCCACGAAAATCGTCCCTTCTGATCACCACTTTCCTCCCCCTTGATGTCTCGCTCTCTTTCGTATCCCCCTATACCCTTCACGTAGGGTTCGAAATGTAGAGGGAGAAAAAGAGAGCGGCCGGTTTTCACCTTGCGATCGAGAAGCGGAACAGAGAAGTTTCCCCCTCTCAAAGGAGGCGCGGCACACCTTCGTTCCCCCACCATTGGATCTACCATTGGGTCGGGGGACGAAACGGGGCACGCGGTCGTGTGTCGTCCCCAAGTCCTCCCGCACACGACATACGTCGGCCGCCACGCGACCAGTGCACACGCCTGTGAGTGGTGCGCGTTTCGCAACACCGTCTAACCTATCGCGAGTCCGTTTTGCGCGCGTAATACACGCGACCGCGAACCTCCTCGGGAAGCCGCGGCACGTGAACGCGATCAACTTCCGAACAACGAACGATAATAGTTACTTCTTTTCACAGTGATTCTATTCTCCAGTTTTACACCTATCTAAAGTTTCTTCTTTGCTCTTACGAGTTTCTTCAATAATATATCCGTTGATTATGGATCGAAATATTCAAATCTCCGTTTGATCTGCGTTTTCTTTTTTTTTTTTTTACCAAGATCTAATAATATTTTTTGTGAAAGTGTCGACAATCGTTAATTGGAAGATATATCGTTTGAAAAAGAATTATTATTGTAGAAAAAAAAGAAAAGAGGAAAAATGTGGAGAGTAGTGGTCGCACGATCGGACGAGAATAGCACGTTGCTGTCATCGGAGATCGGCTCCGGCCCGGTGGGTCCAAATCACATTCCTAGCCTCTCTGGTCCACCTTCCGGCCATCACCATCATCACTGGGGCTATCCACCGCCACCCCATCCATCTTATCAGCCGCAACATACCGACGTATCGCGGCATCATCACGATCCCCGTCCGCCTCATGACCTTAGGCATCCGGCCACGGCTACCGCCGAGCTCAGACCTCAAGAGATCAGACACGAGATGCACAGGCCTGATCTGAGGCACCAGTCAGCGGCGGAGATGCAGCGGCACCAAGCATCGGAGTTGCACAGGCCAGAAATGGCGAGGCATCATCAGGATTTGACGGGGATGAGGCCGGACATGGCCACGGAAATTAGATCTAGTCACGAGTTTCCGGACCTCAAGATCGACGTCGCGGATATTAGGAATCAGGAGAGCGGGCAACAGCAGCAGCAACAACAACAGCAACAGCAACAAGCGTCGCAACAGGGTCAACCTCATCAACAGAGAAGTCTGAAAAGAACTATGAGCGATTCCGATTGCGACGACGTGTTCTCCGAGGAGAGCGGCAAAGAGCCGTAAGTAAACGTGTTCATTTTCACATTTTAATACCCGACATATGTTCAACCGCCGGTCGAACAATTAAGGTTTCATTGTTTTTTCGTAAGGGAAAAAAGCAATCCTTGATTGAAATAAATAAATTCATCATGTGCTGTATAATTGAATATATTCTTGCCTATATACGTTGGTTTACCTATATTATTATCCATTTATTTTTCATTATTCCGTAGTTGCAATTCACCGGGAGGCGATTCTTGTCAGCACGCGTCGCGAAAGCGAAGAAGAGGAATGATCGAAAAGAAACGTCGTGACAGAATAAACGCGTCTCTCGGTGAACTTCGTAGATTAGTGCCGGCAGCGGCTAGAGATCCTCATAGCGGGAAATTGGAGAAGGCGGAGATTTTGCAGCTCACCGTCGAACATTTACGAACGCTTCGAAACAAAGGTGAGTGTTCGGAAAAAAAAAATCTTCGTCAAATTATATCGAAACGATGTATCCGAGAAACGCACCTTATTTTCCTATATATACCGACAGACACCTGTTGACCTGTAGACATGACACATTGATCGCTTAATAATCGTGTGACTCGAGAAACCGAAAAACCATCTGTCGCGCGATAAAACCTTTAAAAATATTTACGATTCTTTACGTTTGTTGATTAAACGATAATAATTTTCATCTAAACGCAAATTCAAAAAAAAAAAAAAAAAATACGAAATATTACAAAAATAGAAAAAAAAAATTATTATTCGCAAAGATATATCTCGCGTTAGTAAGATAAGGGAAGATAAGTATCAGGATTCGAAAGGGAAGAGGTGAACGAGATATCCTTGGAGAGAAGCAGGTGCTGGAGCCGAATCCGAGCGGAGATCCTGTGGGAAGCACAGGAAGTCAACGACTCTTCCGAAGTGGTGTTCCCACGATTGGTGGCGAGTTAGGTAGTAGTGGGGTGTCCTGCGTGGCACCCTTCGTGAAGGAGGCACTGGGTTGCCCACGGTCGGGGCAGATGTCGAACCCTGTGGGAAACCGACTCTCGTTTTATATCTACGCGCTTACACACACACACACACATCTATAATATACTCTACGTGCCGCTACCTATCCATGTTTGCCGATCAACAATCGCTTTTCTCTTTAAATATTCCATTCTTTGCTTTCTCTTCCCAAAATATTTCCCTCCTCTCCGATGTAACAATCATATTTCTATCGC
>NW_006263741.1:124738-147661 GCF_000469605.1 Apis dorsata | reverse complement strand
TATATATATATATATATATAAAACATACATAACATATCGATGAAACAAATCGTTAATATAATAAAAAAAAGAGCATAAAATCGTAATCTTTGGATAACATTTCCATTTGAGGTATATAGAGTAATGCTTCTAGTGATCTAGAGGGGTCTAAACGATTCCCACGCTACCTGTCCTATCCTACGCAGGGTGACGAATCCGTGGAACCACCCTACTACGTTCTCCCTCTTTCCCAGATCGTTCGTTGCAATTAAATGGGTACGCGTGACGTAAAGATAAGTCAAATGCGAAATCGATGATAGGCGATTATCTTCGTGTAATTTTGCAGGCCCTGAAGGGTACGACAGTACGAAATTGGCGATGGATTATCACGCGGTGGGTTGGGGGGAATGCGCAGCCGAAGTTGGCCGCTACTTGGTCACCATGGAGGGCCTCGACGAGAGAGATCCACTGAGGCTGCGATTGCTCTCCCACCTTCAAAGCTTTCACCGTGAGCATCATCCACCGTCGTCCGCCACCGTTCCTCCTCCGGTGACCAGCTTGAGTTCGACCTCGACGAGTACCAACTACGAGACGGGGAGCACAGTTTCCGCTGGAATGCCACCTGGAGCGGGGACGATGCCACCCCTTCTGGGTGGAAGCGCTCTCGGATGGGGCCAGTATCCAGGACAATATCCTCAACAGCAACACGGAAAACCTTACAGACCGTGGGGCGCCGAATTGGCCTATTAAATCTTACGCATTCTTCTTCGACCAATATTTTTCAATTCGCGAAAATTTTCATATCGTTTCCTATGGTTTCTTCACGATTCAATATTAAATTTTTAAGGAAAGCAATTTTTGAATAGGTATCGAGAAATGCTATTTTTCCAATTCGAAAAGAGAGGATTTCGTCGTCAAGATTTATTTCGCGATATATATATATGATACAAGAGGTACGATACAAGAGCGAGTAGTGAATTTAAAAATTATTTATTATTCGACTCGATTCGTCGAATTTTTCGAACGAACGATTATTTTGTACAGTGTGTATATATATACATATGAACGGATTATTGTAAATAGTGGAAAGTGATCGAGTTCGTACTTTTTCTATATTTCTATCTTTTATTACTTTTCTTTTTGTATTTTTTGTATATCATTGTAATGCACGCAATTTGATCGTTTGTCGATCGTTCGAGAAAAATCGATACGATCGTTCGAATGATCGAACGCGTGAAAAAGTGCCATTAAACGTATCACTGCGTACGTTCTCTCTTTCTCTCTCTCTCTCTATATATATATATATGTATATGTGAAAAAAAGCGCTCAAATATTTTTGCAATAACATTTTGTAATAAAATAGAAATTATGAGAAATGAATTATAGCGGCTATTCATTGCATCCAATCTTTTCTTTTCTTTTTTACAGCGTTTCACGAAATCGATCGTTTATAATCAATACTTTGGTTGCATAAATTAATCAATACGATCAATCGCTAATTGGTTAATTTATAATAGTAAGTATAATAATATTTTCACGCTCGTACTATTTTTACTCTCACTTCTTATCTGTCCCACTTTTTGCTCCATAACTGTAATTTGTCTGTAATGAGAAATTTTGCCAACCATTCTTATGCAAACATTCAGTTTTGCAGCTTGCAGAGAATGAGAATGAGAAATAAAATAAGTATCCCGGTGTTCCTCGAATACGAACCAGTTTTGCGAGCAGTTAAATCTTTCGTTAGAGAATACATTGGCAAAATGGGAAATTCGCGGGGCTTTTAATGATCGATGGGAACAATTAGCCGCTGCTGGTTTTTACAAATATTTTAAAAAGCTACCTGGGGAACCTAATTATCGTTAGGGAAGAGGAAGAATAGTGCGTGGGCACGTGGCCATTGTTCGAATACCTCTTCCAATCCTTTGCAACCATGTGTAAGTGCGTGACAACTCAAAATTCATCCGTTTCCATGGAACGTTGTTAGTCGTGTATTTTTACGTAGGCAGTTTCTTTACCCTTTAAGAAACTTTCGTTCGATCGTTAGGTACTAGGTAACTAAATCGATCGTAAAAGTGCATGTATACATTATACACACGCAGGAGTGTATATATATATATATATATATATATTATCCCTTTGATCGTGATTACAACTGTATTGAAATTGAACGGCATATATTATACTTATTTACACATAATCTGGTGATATACATATGGTGATCTTATCGCAAACGAAGGGAAACCGAAGTTTATATAACTATACTATAACTATACTAACGACAGAAGTTGTAAGAACATCGATAATCCTCGAGAAAATTATTTTATTTATACGACATTCGCATCCGTTAAAAAGTCACAGCCTCATCGAACATACTTACATTAAAAGAATCGAGACTCGTTCATATATCTATGTACATATCGCACATATCGTATAACTATATACATAATAATTATACATAAAATTCATGTGATTTTTCTATATACATATCGTGTACAAATCGTATATCTAAAATCATAATTTTTCGAAAAATATTTTTCGAAAAAAACGAATAAATGATTCGATATAATCAATTTTTTTTTAGTTATATAAAGATTATGCAATTTGAGAACAATACTGTGAGAAAAATAATATTAAATTATATTATATCTTGCATTCATTGCAATGCACTTTAACATATATAGTATGTATTCTATATTATTTTAATTAAATAGTGAAATTTTCAAAATTAAATCTATTCTACTACAACAGTGATATTTTTATGTACATCGTGTGAGAAAATATAATATTTTCACGGAAAATATTTTCAACGACGAATATCTTAATATCTTAAAATTACCTCGCTGGTAACAGATTATCGACAGATAATTCGTATATACATACGCGTACATCGATAGTTTTTAAAACAATAGAAGAAGATAAGAAACGTTCTTTTCTTTCTGCACTTTTCCTCTTTTCTCTCTTATGATTAAACGATTAAAGTATTTATCAAATTGAAATGATAAATAAATAAGTACTAAGCAAAAAAACTAATATATAAATCGTGATATACATATAATCGTTCTGTGATAAAATTGATAGGTATACGTATATCGTCTTTTACCTTTTATATAAATAATTCAATATCATAAATAAAAATACTTATATAATAAGCTTAATTTAAAATGTGTGCATATTTATAATAGTATAATATCATTTTGAAAAACGCATTAACCTATTACGAAAAAATATAACCTCTTAAACGGTTCGTTGTATTAATCATTATTTAAAAAAAAGTATCTTATTTACGTTTGATAAAAGAATGTGATTTTTTATGGTCCTCTCAAAAGAATCTTTATGAAAATATATATATCTCATAAAATAATTAAACGCATTCGACTATTTTATAAAATGGATTGCAAACGTCCTCGATGTTTCTCGTCGATCTTTTCATAGTAGATACATATTTTTGAGATGAAATATCTCGAAGTTGTATTAGTGAAAAAAAAAGATAAAAATAATTATATGGATGAAATATTCATCGTAATATCGTCGTATGTTAGATCATCATTTCGTTTTCTATGTTTTCATTCCGTTGATTCTCTTCGTATTCGTCGCAATAACAACACATCGAAACGCTGTCTTCGGAATTATCGGCAACATAAGTTGTGAATGTATCGATACTTTTTGTATCCAGAGATAATAAAGACCATGAAAGAGATTCCGTTTCGTATTCCGGTATAGTCGAGTGCCAAGAACTCAAATTTCGTGACTTTTTTGCTTTGCGACTTTTTGTCGATAATTTCTTGATAGCCTGCAAATTGAAGCAACAGCTTGCGATATACATACACATACTAGCATATATACATTTTCTTTTATAATAAGTCAGCAATGAAAAAAGAATCGTTGAATAATGCAATAAAAGTATAAATAAAAAAAGATTATGAGAAAATGTAGCTGTTTTAAAATAAAACGTAATATTTTAAAGTCAAAGTCATTAAATATTTCGAAGCGATTCGATATGCGGTAGTGAATATATGTATGTATACATATATTTAGAAAATAAAGCATATGTTCGTGCAAGTTAGATATTTGCAGTTAAACTAATCAATGTTCAGAAGGACAAAATCATAGTAACGAAAAATTTACATAATCACAATATAAAAAAAAAATATTTTTAATATAAAAAAATTTAGTAAAGAAAAAAAATAATTAAAGAGATGCAGACTTGTCAATATAATAATTTGATTAAAATTGATATTTAACCAAAATAATAAGAATAGCTTGGTGACCAGGTTAACATTATGATACGCGAGGCTAAAGAAATTAGGTCGGCCAATGCGCCAGAAACGTGCGTGCATGCGTGCGTACAATAGAATTGGGAAAAGGATAATTGTCATCGTCTTACCCTGAGGAGTCTGCGACCAGATTTGCTTAATAATTTTCTCAACATATCGATGTTAAGCTCTCGACTATATTTCGATACTATCCGAATTTTGTCAGAAAAATTGAATGCGACAAATGTAAAATTGATTTTTGACCAATGTGAACTCTCACCGTGCCAACGATTCGGTTAGATGCGCACGCCTCGGCGTCACGCGACCAAATACCGCTCCGAGTCAGTATACCGTCCTATTTATCAACTCAGTTTGCCTGATGTTATCGTATCACACCAAACTTTTCTATCCCCACTCTAATACCCACTATATATTATTATGTATTACTTTCGAATAGAATCGCGTTTATAAATATTTATTTATATAAAAGTACAAATTAAAAAAAGGAAGGATAATTAAGTAACTTATATACTTTCATCAATTTTCTTTTTTTATCAAATATATACGATTTTTTTGAAAATTAAAATATTTCAAAATTTATTTTCTATATATTTTTATGTAAAAAAAAAATTCTTTTTTTTTTCTTATTCGATACACAAAATATCAGTAAAAATGCAAACTATAAAAATATATATGACTACAATGTAGTATACTTATAAAGTGAAAGATCGATTTCAAATTTATAAAAAATAATTGATATAATATAACTTCTATAAACTTTTATAAATTTTTATATTAATATAATAAATTATATTCGAGATATTTAATATTTGATACTATAAAAAAAAGTAATCGCATATTGATATCAAGATTTTTTTCAAATAGGAAATAAAAAAAATCTATTACAAATAGGTATATAAGCGATTGTCCATCATGATAATTATATAAGCAAGATCCATATAATTAAAATTCGAAAACAATGAATATCAAAATGAAGTGACAAGAAAGAAAGAGATAGTTAAAGAAAAGAGGTGTTCATTGAAAAGTTGAAGGGTGATCGGCGCGTGGCATGGTCGCGTGTACGCATGCGCATACGCGAAACTAGGAGCAATACATAGTACTATATACGCACGTGCGCGACGTAACGCGTGTGAGCGAAGTTGTTCTCACGCAGCGACACGCGTCCACCATCTCCCTAATGCGTGCGCCACGTGCCATCTCGATGCACTTACGGAAAACTCATAATTGTCATAACATTCGAACTAAGCTCGCTTAAAAGAACGCCAATATCAGTTATTCGATGTACAAAAGTACCCTTCTTTATAAAACCTCGATACTTTTTTTGAGATAAATGGCTACTTTCTTTATTTTTTTACTCATAACTTCGTAATATCATTCTATCTATGATATTTTCATTTATTATTTTCAATTATCAAACGATAACTTTTTTAATCATAAAACCGATCAAATTTTCAAATATTATTCTGCGAAAAAATAGGAAAATAAAATAAAAAAATCTAAAATCATTTAGATATAAACAAGAATAAACATACAATAATTATAAGATTATGTCATGCATTATATATTTGACATCATCATTTTAATTAATGATATCAGAAGATTATTTGATCCAAACTAAAGATTTGTAAAAAAAAAATAAATAAAAACAATTGTTCGGAAAAAATTTTTATATTTTATATTTTCTTAAAAAAAAGAATATGAAAGAAAAAAGAGAGAAAGAGAGACTAGTGATTTTGATTAAATAAGAAAGAGCGTAATAATTTTTGAGGGAAACAATTGCCGATAGCGATAGAGTAACGAGCGACGCGTGCCATGTCACGTGTCCTACAAAGCGCACGCTCAAACATTATATTATACATAGTATATAGGAGGTGGTGCGCGTAAAATAAGTCTCGACTAATTGCATCGACTGTTCCATTAGAGATTAAACTTCAAACGAGGTTTGGTCAGATTCGCTCGGTTAATTAAGACAACTCACCCAAGTATAAGTCTACTTTGTATTCTTTTCATACGAAAGAGAAAAATAACACCGAATATCCCATAATCGTCACATCATGCCGAAAATCACGAATGTCTATTGTCTGCTTACTTTGTAATCGATTAAACAAAGTACATTATCCAAACAAATGCTCAAATAAATCATTTCCTGACAAAAATGAAAATTTGTTCTTCTAATAAGGATCAAATGTTGTAATAGCGATTATTTATTTTAATGTGTCATATAAATTAAAGAGATGATCAGAACTATTTAAAATTGTTCTTTTCACATCACATATTGCTTAAGATTCATCAATTCGATTTTTTTAAAAATTATATATAAAATATTTTTAACGATAATCTTTTTTTCTATGTCAAATATTTCACTTTAACTTGTCAATAGAAAAATGAAATGATAATACATATGATTTCTATTTTATGCAATGAAAATAAAAAAATCTAATTGCATTACTAATTGTCATATAGAAATACAAAAATATGAAAAAGAGAAAAAGAAAGAAAACTACTTTTTAATATTCCATAATATTGATTGATTATTGTATGAGAAATGTAACAATTCAATGTACAAAATTTTCAAGCAAAAAGAAAAAAGATTCAAATTATAAAAATAAATAATATACGTACTTTTATTTAGATAACTTCACAAAAATTATTTACATAGAAAAATTTAATGGAAAGAAAAACTACTTTAATAAATTCAATAATTTCGTAAAAATATAAATATAACATTTTGATTTTCACTTCATAAATTCTTTTTAAACATAAAAAAATAACTTATTTATCATATTCCACAATGTATACATTCCGATAAATCGTAACCATAATAATAAAAAATTTCATATTTTTTTATAAAATATAAAAAAAAAATTTATTATTTGATGATACGTATATCAACAAATAATAAAATTTTAAGAGTCAAGAAGAGGCTCGTTTAACTTATTCGCATCATATGGTATATTTTTCTTGTTGCCTGGTAATAACATTGGCACTATTTTAACGCGAAGTTCATACAGAAAGAAATCCTGGCAAAAATGATAAAAATCGTTCCGTGTAGAAATAATACCGAGACGTGCCATTTCTTTCATTAAAGCGTACAATTCGTTTTCATAATCTAAATACGATTTACACTTCATAATAAACTTCGTTACATTGGATAATTGATGTATAAATTTTTCGGAAACCAATCTTGTTTCCAATTTAAATCTCGGTTCCATATATTTCCACAAATATTTATAAAGACGATCAGTGATCCACGGTTGAGGACGAGGTAGTCGGGGAGGTTTATATTTCTGCCCATTCACCAAGAAAGCTCTATGAATTTGTTTCGTTGAACGATCTCGCTTTTGTAATGTTTGCAACTTTTTACCTCTTCCAAACTCTTTTTTTCTTCCTTGGAAAAATGACTTTTCTTCAAATTTCACCTTATTCGTTCCCATGCTAGCCATTTCCTTTTCTTTCACTTTTTCTAATTCTCGTCTTATTTCTTTTACTTTTTCTTCATCGCAAAGAATCTGCGATGCCGGCAATGCATCATTCGGTGTCAAAAAGTTTCTAATACTCCTTTGCCCCTTTGAAACATTGCTATCTTTGTCAATACGAGATCCAGTCACCGTTGATATAAAATTTGTAGTTTTATTCTCTACTTTATCATTTTCTCCAACTTTTTGCTTCTTATTATCAAACAAAAATGATGCGTTTGCAATGGATTCTCGTTTTGATTTGTTCTCAATTTCTTTCGATTCAGAAGTAATAGGTAAGTTTGATTCATTAAAAATTTTGCTTTGTCTCTTTAAATACGTATCCACCGATTCGTTCTGCAATTTGCTTAAGCGATTGCTTTTCTGTTCTTTTGAAATATTTCTATCTTCAATGTGCTTTTTAATCACCGATGACATTAAATTTTTAGATTTATCTGATTCTTCGTTATTACGATTTTTCTCAATTGTTTGCTTCTCATTATCGGACAAGGATGACATATTTGCAATAGATGTTTTTTTTGTTGATTTTTTTTCAAATTCATCTGATTCAATTTCAAAAGTAGTGGATAAATCTGATTCATCGAAAATTTTGTTTTGTGTCTTCGAATACGTATCCACCGATTCCTTCTGTAATTTATTCGAGAAATCGTTTCCTTGTTTTTTTGAAATATTATTATCTTCGACATACGTTCCGATCACCGATGATATTAAATCTGTAGATTTATTTAATGATTTGTCATGATTTTTCTCAATTTTTTGTTTCTCATTATCAAGCAAGAATGACGCGTTTACATTCGTTATTTTTATCGATTTCTTTTCAATTTCTTCCAATTCAATTTCAGAAGTATTAGATAAATCTGATTCATGAAATATTTTGCTTTGTCTCTTTGAATATGTATCCATTGATTTTTTTTGCAATTTGTTCGAATTTCTCGGTTCTTTTGAAATATCTTTAATATTTCTTCTGATTACTGATGACATTGAATCTTCAGATTTATTTAATGCTTCGTTTTGATGATTTTTCTCGATTTCTATATTAATTTTAGAGGTGGAATCTTCTAAATCTGATTTTTTGTAAATTTCGTCGAAACTTTCGTTTTGTTTTTTCAAATACTTATGCATCGATTTTTGCGATTTATTTGGATTATTGCTTTTCGTTGTGTCTTCTCCATCTTCAATTATATTTTCTCCGATTTTATCCACTTCTTGTATTTTATTTAAAGTCTTAGAAATCCGTTGCGTTGTATTTTTAACTTCTTCTTGTTCAATTCTACTCACAGACGGAGAAATTGAAGGATTATGCAATTTATGTAAACGACTACTTCTTCGTATATTCTTATTTTCAGATGAATCAATTTTTGCTTTTTTTACCAAAGATAATTTTTTTTTTATATTATTCAAGTTCTTGTTTTTCGCAATATCTTCGATTTCTCTTTCTGAATTATGTAAATTCTTAGATTTTCTCTTAGGAATATCTTCTATATTTTTGGTTTTAGATTTATCGATAGATTGTTTCGATTGTATGGGTTTTGCCGATATATTAATAACATTTGTATTATCGTCTTCATCTGACATTCTTAAATGAAAATCTATTAATTCGTTTTCTTGTCTATTTACAATTCGTTTATTTTTGTCTTGTGTAGATGAATATAAATTTTCTTCTTCTGATAGATGTAATGAATGTTTTAATGTGGATAATGTATCGTCATTTTTCTCAAATATGTCTTGAAAAAGATTCCTTTTTTGATTTTTTCTTAATTTTTTTAAAAATTTGGATTTTGATTTACGAACTTTAGAAAGATCATGATTTGTATCTGACGTGATATTATTCGATGTAATTGATTTATCAGTTTTTGCTTCAGAAATTTCCGATGAATTCAATATACGTTCTGCATCATCAGCCACTGTATTTTCAGAAATTTTATTAATGGTTTCTTGCTTTTCAAAAATATTTTCAAATAGATTTTCCTTTACATTCTTATAATGACGTGTTAATAACTTAGATTTTGGTTTAAGTATTTCAGAATTTGTATCACTATTGTTACTTTCTTTATTATTATTATGTATAAATGAACTAGTACCTTCAAGTATTGTACTCTGTGCTTTTGGTATTGGGAAATGAGAGAAATTATGTTCGTTATTAAATGATAATGAAATTTGATTTTGTAATATTTCATTAGACTCTGAAGTTTCGGTCACTATAGGAACTAAATATTCTGTGGATGTTTGTGCTCGATCTTCATTATCAGAAGATATTTTTGAAGATTTTCTTTTCAATGGTGTTTCTAATTGATTTTTTTTTAATACATTAACAAATATATTGTTATTTTGATTTTTGTTATTTTTCTTAAAAATATTAGGTTTCATCTTTAAAATATCATTAGTGTTTAGACTATCGCTCAAATTACTTACTTGTATTTCATTTGATTGTTCGGCATTAAGATCTATTTTATTACTCAATGCAGATTTGTTTATTGAACTTTCTTTTCCAGTTTTTTGTGTAAATTCAGATGTAGTTATAGAATTATTTAAAGCATGTAAAAAAATATTATCTTCGCTTCTCCTTATTTTTGAACGTAAAAAATACTTTCTTTTTACAATTTTTGATTCTTCTTCAGATTCAGATGTTAATACATTGTTAATTGATTCTAAAATATAATAATTTGTTATTAATTATAAAATATATTAATTGATTTTAAAATATAAAATATTATAAAATATAATATATATAATTATTATATAATTAATTATATAATTAATATATAAATATTATTTTATAATATGTATATATGTATATATTTCATATATTAAGTGCATTATCTCATGTATACATACCTTTAGTTACAATATTTTCATTCACTTTTGAGGAATTTGATATATTTGTAACTTCAAGTGCTTTCCACCATCCATCTGTAACTTGACTTGTTTTTATTTGAGAGTTAGAATCTAATTGACGGCTTGTTTGATTTAATATATTCGAAGCTATGGAGGGTCGGATTGTATTATCTTCCAAATTTTTCCACCAATCAGTAGTAGTATATTCTAAAATATAGGCACTATAATATATATTCAATCTATAATACTTAACACAAAACTGTCAAAAAAATATGAACGAACCATCACTCGAAATATCAGAATTAGAATTTAAAATTGTAGAACTATATCTGGATGAACGCCTGTTTAAACTCTTTCTTTTAGCCATTTTTAATAAATTTTATTATTTCAATTTTTTATAAAAAATATCATTTTTCATATTACGATAACTAGATAGTTTTAGGTTAAATTTTAATTTTAAGAATAAAAAATTTGTAAGATATTTTTATATTTTCTGATAATATTTAACGAATAAAATTCAAAAATAATAATTTTAATTTTAAAAATTTATGTGACAAAAAATTACTTTGATCACTATAATAATTCTTTTCACGATTCACAATCATCTAAGTATCTATCCAACGAAAGAGCATAGTGAATGAAAGGAAAACAGGATAAAAACTATGAGAAACGCCATTTTTAGAATACCACAAATGAAATATATACAAAAAAAAATAGTAGAAAAAGGATAGCGATACAGTTCTAATTGACTATCAGTGCCATCTTTTAATTTTTAAATTAAAAAAGTATTTAAAAGAGATGGCGTTAATGATCAATTCTTACTACTTTCTATCTTTCTTCTAATATTTGTTTTTTTTATATATTTTACATATATATTTCATTTGCAGCATTTTGAAGACAATGCTAATTTCCGAATTTTTACCTGGTATCTGTTTTTTTTCTATTATTTTTTCTCCTTGTCTATTTATAGTTGTGTAAAATTTGCACTTGAAGAAAACGATTCCAATATCTAATTAGTTTTATAATTTTCTTTGTCTAATCTATTGATAAAAAATTTAACAGAATTTCTTTAATTCAAATTTTATATTACATACTCGTGTATATTATATATACGCGATATATATATTTTATATATAAATTAGCTATATAAATGCATAATATAATGGATATAATATAATGGATTTCTATTAAATAAAATATTCATAAAATAAATTTAACTAGCTTTATATAATAAAAAATTGTTACATATTACATTATAATATTTTAATATTAATATTTTAATATTATAATATTTTATTGTAATATTTTAAATATTTTCTTTTTTCAAAGTGACAAGTTAATATAATTAATGCAAATAAGAAATGCTACAATAATATCAAATCATATTTTAAAATAATATTAAAATAATAACAATTTTCATAAATATTAATATCAGGAATCCTATTTATAATACATAGATAAATGAAATAGGTACTTATAATCAGCCTTAAATAAATCTCTTACTTTATTGAATATTTATTTTACTTTTGCAGATGAACGAGATCTAAGATTTTTTTTAGTTGCTTGATCAACTTCTGGTAAATCATCATCTTCAGACATCATAGATTTTTTTCCTAAAAATAAAATTTAATGTACTTTTTAAATTAAATATACTTAAAAATAAATGCATAATAAAAAAATTTCTTCTAGATTCTGCTTACCTTCTTTTTTCTTTGATTTTTGTTTTGATTTCACTGCTGTTTGTACAGGAACTACATTTTCTCGGGCGCGCTTAAGTTGTCTCGAAATAAATATATAAGATAAATAAATTTGGAAAATAACAATATAGCTTAAAGCTGTGAATCGTATAATTGGAATATTAAAATTTCCAACAGCATAGTCAAATACACTTTCCATTTGACCTAAACCATAAAGAAACACTAACATTGCAATAGTTAGTGTTGCGATGCGCACAAAAATGTATGTTGAATTTGCAACAAGAAATGCCACTAAAAATAATTCCATCATTTTATTTAAAAAATAGATGTAAAAATATTTTATATTTTTATGCAAATAATGCAAATAATTCATATAAAATTATATTTTTAATTTGATCATACTTACTTTTTGTTATTTTTTCTTTTTTGCCCACAAAATGAATAAGTCTAGCTCCATGAAGCATAGCATCTCCTATATAATGTGGAACTAATAGTAAAATACCTACTTGCTGGAAACTATTTAAATAAGCAAATATTAAAAAATAATATAATTAATAAACATTGTATAATAAAAACATTGTATAATATATCATATATAAAAATTATGTCATACTTAAAGATATAAGCTGCAAGAATGGAAAGGAATCCAATAGTTGCTTGTACAATTCGAGGTGGTATATCTTCCTTCTTCACTCTTTGAAAATACAATTCAGGATAACAGTGCAACCAATAAGCAAGTTGTCCAATAAAGAATAATTTTGAAGAAAAAGATAATGGTATTGGATATTCCTTCCATAATGAAATAATATTTAATAACAAGTTTTCTCTAAAAAGATATATAATTTTTATTTTAATTATATAAAAAATAATTGCATATTTAATGCAATAAATATTTTACCTGATAATTATGTCTATACCCCATATAATAGACAATATATAAAATAAGACAAGTTGACTGGATTCATTAAATTTAGCAAGTTTTACTTTGCTAAGATGTAAACGCTTTGAAACTTTCTAAAATAAAATATAAATATTATTTTTTTATAAATATTAAAAATAACAAATTTATAGAAATCAATATAACTTACATCAAAAATATAATCTTGAAATACAGCATGCATTACAATTGTTATTAAAAAGGAAAAAAATACAGCACATGCATCTTTCCAACCAGTAGTATATTTCATTGGCATAGTTGGATCTTCAACATCTGAAGTTATATTGTGATGAATAGCAATAAATGTATATGCCCATGGTGATGTTGCCTAAATAAATAATTAAAGGTAAAGATAAAATAAATGAATCAAATTAAAATAATTAATAAGAACATTGTGTTAATAAATTTAAATTTCATTTAAGTTTGCTCAATTAGCTAAAGTTAATTTAATACTTATTTATTAACTAATATCAATAATAATAAATAACATATGGTCACAATATGAATAATAATTAAAATTAATATTAGATATAAATTGATTGTTAAATATTAATTGAAATGAAATAGTAATGTAAAATGAAAAGAAGTCATCAAATCAATATGAAAAATGTCATTGACAAAATTAATACCTGTATCATTAGACCTGTTACAAAAATCATAGCCACGCAAGAAACAATATCTCCATGATTTTGAATAATGAATTCATGACTGAATATAGGAGGATTTTTATTTGAATTTTTGCGACCTTTTATTGCAACCATCTTTTGCAATATAAGCTTTTTTTTTGATTTCACACTGTCAATATTTCTATATAATAACGAATCACAGCACTGCCGTCAAATAATTAAACATGTAGCATGTACTTAATTGCTAGTAACCTACACATATGCATACCTGTTGAGAAGTAATACATTAAACATAGGCCAACATCGAACAATGTGGCGCTTGCTGTCTTCACTTGTTGGCACTACGTAAATCAAAATAATATTGAACATTTATAAAAATTATAAACATTTATGTATTTCTTCTATTTTTATAATGTTGATTAATATATTAATTTTTTTTATAATATAATGAAAATTGCTTTGTTTAATAATACTATATTTATTATTATATGGATGCTATGTTGTTTTTAAGTGCGACAATTATTATAATCGTAATCATAATTATATCATAATGATATATTTCCCAATTTCTAAGAATAATGAATCATTCATAATAAAATAATAATAACAGGAGAATTTATAAGATACATTTTATTAATAGGTACATTTGATTAGGTACATTTTCAATGGTCACAATATCCTTATGCACATATTCATATGTATTTCTTGTTCTATAATTATATAATATTATATAATTACCACAAATATTTCATAAATATAAAGTTTAAATATCTATTTAATAAATAAATACGTCAGTTGCAACAGTAAAGAGAAAATACATATTTAACAATTTAATATCAGAACGAAATAATTTCTAAATTTCATATACATTATGCCAGAGATAAACTGTAAAATTCATTGTCAACAATGAGTCAAAAATATATTTCTGTAATCGTAAAAATAATACTTTTCCAACATTATATCTTTATTGTATTACTAGTTTATCATTAGTGTTATATGACATTAACATTTATATATATAATGTTTGTACATTATGTTTGTCAATCAACATAATTATTAATGGATCATATGATTTTTTTGTTATAATGCTTTTAAATGAACACATATGATATATGATAAAATACTAATCACACGTAAAGTTATACAAAATACATTTTGTGTGTATAGTATTTATATTTTTATACGCAAAAACCTATGCACTTACTGTAGTATTAATATTTTTTATTCTTTTTATTTTAAATTTTTATAATTTCTTTTATATATATTCCAATGCTATTTTATTTATTCGCGCTTACTTTAATACATGAATATAAGTGCTGTTTAAGTTTCGTTTTGTTTATTAGGCCACAATAAATTTATATTTTTAACAATCTTATATGAAGGCAATGCAAAGGAATATCTTTTAAATTGTTATAATCTTTTTATAAAGATTATTTTCACGGATAAAATTTTGCTTATACGAACAATTATTTTTAACAATAAATAGATATTGATTTTAAATAAACAATGTGCATAATTTTTTTTTATAAATAGATATATAATTTTATTGTTATTATATAATTAAACTTAATTTAGGATTCCATAAAAAATACATATTATACTTTGTATATACTTATTCATGTCATATTTATAAGAAATATTTTATCTCAAATAAGTAATTTGACTGCTGTTACATAAATATTTTAAAAACGATGACCAGGAATGTAAGTGCTCATTGATATGATAACATTGTGATCATTGCACAATTTGTATTTTATGTTAAATGGACGTGTCGCTTAATTTCATAAAAGTGTATTAGTATTTTCTACATGCATTGGCAAACTTTAATTAACATTATTCCATAATATTCATATCATTTTTTAAAGATAAATAAATCAATAAAATATCATGATCATTTATATTAAAATAACTTACTTGGAACTAGAACTTTATAGGAATTGTATGTTTCTATATTTGAGGAAATAATTTCAAGTTTAATATCTGTACGATGATAATACGAGTACAATAATAACATGAATTAAATCTAAATATTCTTGTGGTCACAAGCCTTAAATCTTAGCAAAACCTTTTAACGTTATATGCAACCAGTAAGACTTAGGTTTTTAGTTTGTCCTAAGTATCGCTTGTCGTTGCAAATTATGTTTTGAGGTAGACAAGTATATTCTTTGAATAGCTTTTCATAGCTATAGGTAAAGCTAAACCAAATGATAAGTTTCCATTAAAGAAAGATGCCACATTATGTTTAATTTTATATCTCAGACCACAAATATAGTCTAATAGATTTACTTGCAAAATTGTAAAGTAGCCATGAAAGCTATAATTTGATTTTTAGTTCAAATTGTTGCAATTAAAAAATTTAAAGAATACAATATCTTCTAAAAGCGATTTGCCATTCTAATGAATTTCTGTTAAAGCTTAAAAAAAAAAAAAATTAGATAACATAAATATCATGCACTTTTAAGATTCATACAATTGCAATATAATTATTGTGATTGGTATCAAATTTTTAAATAGACGAGAATAAAATCCGATGTCAAATATATTAAAAATGTTCATAAAATCTAAGATTTGAAGCTATTGCATTCAAATGTCGTATCGAGAGATAAACGTCATTAATTGTATTCATTTTTATCATTATATTCATATATAATCGTTATATCGAATGCTTCTTTATTATATTATAACATTTAAATGTTTTATATCATGTTAATATTTATATTTTTGTTTATTCTATTTTTCGATGTTTTCTCGCGCTTATATATTCTAATAACATTCAATATAAATAAGAATATAATTTTCAGTTTTCATCTATGAAAATGCTTTTTAAATGTTTCAATATCTTCATTTTCTTATATTACTAAAATATAGCTTACCTTCATATTTCAGGTACTATATTTGTACCTACTTCTTACTTAACTTTAAGCCGCAATCAAAATATATAATTACATTTTTTTGAACAAAATATTAATCTATATTTTGTGATTATAGCAATAATATGAAATAATTTACTATTTATTAAAACAATTCACATTAAAAAGATTAAGTTATTAGCGCGCATTTTATTATTATGTAATTGAATGTATAAACGATACGTGTGTGCATGATACATTCTGATTTTATGTTAACCTATTAATGTTTGCAGAATATTAAATTCTATGATTGTATATCCAAAGTTTGACATTTTTTCTCTCATAAATATCAACGCAAAATAATTATTGTAATGTCATACAATACTAACAAAATCTACTATGAATAGTGTATATGAAACATTACCTTTTACTGCAAACATTTGTAATTTATACAAGAGAATCATTATCAACATCCATTTCTTCTACAGTGATATAAAGACCTTCTTCCTCATATGTAGACTCGTGTTTTGCTAAAACTTTAAGTAATGGTCGTAATTTCATCCACCATTGATATGTTGGAATGCGATGTCTAAAAATTTTATAAAACATTATTAAATATTTTTAATTAAAATTAATATTAATACATTACTGCTTACTCAAAATCCGTCATTTCAAGAAGTTCTGCAAATGGTGTAAATTTATAATGTTGTCGCACAATACCAATCATAACTGCACTATCAGCATCCATTGCTGTTACTTTACCATTAGCATCAGTATTTTTTTTTAGTTGTTCACTAAACCATTCAACTGCTTTAGAACCCATTTTTGTGCCCAAATTTCGATCAAATGGAGTTGGTGAACCTCCTTGCTGCATATGACCTATAAAAAAATTTGTAAACTTGATAACTTTTTATTGCTTTATTAAAAATATAAAACTATAATATTTATTCCAATAATAGTACCAATAATATTCATTCTACAGCTAAAGAGGCCTTTTCCTTCTTCACTAAAAAGTCTTTGCATAAAATCTGTACTATAATTTAAATTTGCATTTTCATTTCTTAAAATAAGACCTCTCTGTACACCTTCAGACATTTTAGCAGCCATTGCAATAACATCGTGATTTAAATCTTTAATATTAAACTTTTCCTCGAAAATATATGCTGCATCAGCTCCACCGGCTAATCCAGCCAGAGTAGCTAAATAACCACAATATCCACCCATAGTTTCAATAATAAATACTCGACGCTTTGTACCTTGTGCAGACTGACGGATTCGATCACAGATCTAAAAATAACAATATTCGATCATGAGAATTTTGTATCAATAAATTTATTATAAAATATACTGGATATGCGAAATCCTACCTCTGTAATTTCATTTAAAGCAGTGTCACATCCTAATGAAAACTCAGTTCCTGGAACATTATTGCTAATAGTTGCCGGAATCATCGCAATAGGAATTCGAAATTCTTCAAATTTGTCTCTAGCATTAATAAAGGTAAGTCCCGTTTGATAACCCTTTTAGAAAAACAGTAATAATAATATATTATAATAATAAATAAGCTATTTTAAAAAACATAGTTTACTTTAACATAATTTAAGTCTAATCATTACCTCAAATCCTCCTACAATAAGTAGAGCTTGAATTTCATATTCTTTAAGTCTCTGAGCAATCTGTGTTAACTGCTCCTCTTTTGGTGGAGCACGTTTAGTTCCTAAAAGAGCACCACCTTGTGATACCCAACCAGTGACAAAAGGCCAATCCAATAATTTAAATTTTCCAGTTATAAGACCTAAGATTCCGTCACAAATACCATAAACCTAAAATTTATCATGACATTTGCATCATTATATTACAAAAAAAATTTTATAAATTTTAATTAATTTTATTAATTTTACCTTATCTCCTCGATAAATACAATTTCTAACAAAAGAACGCACAGCGGCATTCATACCACAAGAGGGTGAACCAATATGTATTACACCTAATGTATAATGGCAACTCTGTAACAAAATTCAACATTAATTCAATATTATTATCATTATTATAAAAAAATTTTATATTAATTCATATAGCGTGCACATAAAAAAACAAACGCGTTCTGTATTTGAACATGGTGTTTAATATTTAGATTGAAAGACATTATAATGTTTATTTTTATTTTAACAAAAATATTACAGTTAAATTTATTTAGATCAAAAAAAAAAAAAAATATCAAGATTTGAAATTAGTTAACTCACTTGTCCATACAAAGTGAATTGCTAATAAAAAGAAAAAGATAAAAATTTCAAAAAAGCTATTTATAATTTTATGAAGCATCAAAATGTAAAAATATGTACACATATAGCTTTTTTTCAATGCAGATTTACCTTTGTTAATGTGGGACTGTTACTTTCCTGAAGCAATATTAAATAAAAAATATAATAAAGGTAAATTTTCATTTTAAATATATTCTAAATTAACCAAAATTAAAAATCTTCAAATGTATTGTATAATCTTTTATATTCTTTATATGTAATAGCTAGAAAAATTTATTTAAATATCTTCTTTGATTGTAACAAATATATAAATAAATATATAATAAATAATTTTAACCATTCAAAGGATAAATAATATTATAGAAATATTTTTTTTTATTTTTATTTTAGTATTTATTTTAACTGAGATACTCTATATATTTTATTATTTCGAAATTGATTATTTCAATAATCATATGTCTAAAAATTTTATAGAAAATTTTAAATTTATATTATATATAATTTTAACATACCTTGGGATGGGTACATTCCATAGGTGCTTTCAAACGGGTCAACATTTTATATGTTTCCAAATTACGAGCAAATCCTCTAAAAATATTTATATTATTATAAAAAATATTATTATAAAATAGTGTATAATACAATTTTTAATTTAAATATATTTTATAGAATAAAGACATACTTTCCACGAAGTTGAACTGCGAGATTCCAATTTTTATCAGCCATAGCTTTTGCTACTCCCTTAGTACGTCGAACGCATTCCATAAGAGGTAATCTTACAGCTTGATTGCCATTTAATGTAACAACACATGCTTCAGTATCTGGCTTTGCTTCCATTAATGCCATTACTGCTTCTGCTCCCATTCGACAGCCCTATTATTATTAAATATAATAAATATTTTGATTTTTCAAAATAAACAAAAAAATTCCATAACATTGTGAATATTTATATAATAACTAACCAAAACTCTATCAAAAGCAGATGGATTACCACCTCTTTGAACATGACCAAGAACAGTAATTCTTGTATCTTGTTGTAGTTTTTCCACAACAACTTTATGAATTTTTTCAGCAGTAATTGGTTCACCATTTCTATCTAATGCACCTTCAGCTACAATTATAATATTAAGTCGTTGTCCCATAAGTCTTTCCTGAAATTATATATATTTTATATTTGATAAAAATAACATAACAATTATATAAGTTTATATAAAAACCATTTATACAACACATTTAATTAAAAAAAAATAATCAAAGATAGAAGAAGGAATAGTAATATAATTTTTGACATTAATATTTTAAGTTATATTACATACTAAACATTCAATTAGTTAAATTTAAAATTAAACAATATTATACATTAACAATATATTAACAAATTAACAATATTACATAGAACTTATTAAGCAAGCATAATTTAAGTTAGCGTACAAAATAGAATTACAAATGAATTATAAGAAGCTTACCATTATGAGCAAATTAAATTGAAATGAAAATATATATATTCCTCCTTTTACTAATAAAACAAAAAAGATACAAACTAAGATAAAATATTTATTAAAATAATTGCATTGTAATATTAAAAAATGAAAAATATAGACAATTTTATATTTTAATCATAAATTATTTAATTTTAGATTAATTTTATAACCGTTTAAAAAATTAAAAAAAAAAAATTGCGAACCTGTAATAATTTTTTGCACAGCTTATTTGGCCAATCTTGTTCAGGTGGCCACTCTGGGATGAACACAAAATCAGCTTCAGAACATATGGCTGCCACTAGGGCCAGGTAACTGTAATGGTATGTTATAAAAGCTAGCTAAAATAATATATAACAATATAGTAACTATAGTAAAATGATTTCATTTTGAATTGATAAAAATGTGAAAATAATAGATAAACTAATAAAATATTACAAATTTGTGAACAAAGGCTTAAATTATTTAATAAATAGTTTTTAATATTTGCAATAAATTGTTGTTGCTAAGAGAAATTTACAATATAAATAATAGGAAACTATTATAATTCTATTATACCTAGTATATCCCTATCCTAAATATTTTTATAATTTAATTATTTTAATACAGGAGCAGACACACATTTAATGAATTCAACAAAAATAAATTTAATAATTTGGCTAACAAATATTATATTATAAAAAAGCATAATTTATTAAGGAAAAATATATAATGATTGATCAATGATTAATAACGTGCCTGTTGCACAGCTTTGCAAAGTTCCTCAACCCAATTATCTGTTGAGGGTACTTCAGGTATAAAGCAATAGCATGCTTCAGAAGATAAACAAGAAGCTAACGCCAGATACCTGAAAGACTTTACTTCTTATTAAATTCATACTACATTGAATTATTTTAAAATTTGTTTCTATTCTTAAATTAAATGTTATTTATATAAATGAAATTTTTGATTTAATGCTATATATTTAATGTTTGTAAGAAGAATAAGAATTATATGAAGAAATAAAAATAACATTAATAACATAATTAAGCAACTAAAAATACATTAAAAACAAAAACAAATTATTAAATTTGTTAAATTAAGTTAAAAGGAAACAACACTATAACAATAAATTTATAAAATTCCTAAACAACGTGCCTGCCCCAATTTTTTACATAATTTATCAGGCCAGTCAGCAGGAGGAGGTGATTCTGGACAGAAAACAAAATCTGCTTCTGCCGCTAAAGCACCCACAATTCCCAAATACCTATTCAAAAAGTTTTATATAGAATATAAAATATAAAAACAAATATTTTTTTAATTTATAAGATATGAATTTGTTTAATACTGAAAAATTAAATTTTTCATTTTACTTATTTAAAAAAATAAAAATTTTTTAAATTTCATTAAAAAAATTTAACAAATAACTTACCCGCAATGCCGACCCATAACTTCCATTATGAACGTTCTTTGATGGGAATATGCTGTACTAACAATAGCATCGATACTTTCGATAATACGATGTAACGCAGAATCAGTACCAATAGTCATGTCAGTTCCACAAAAATCATTATCAATAGATCCCACTAAACCAGCAATGTGTAAATGTTCATATTTTTCTACTTGGTCTATTGTAATTTCTCCTAAATAAACAACAATAATAATGTAACAATAATAACAATAATAATAAAATATACAAATATATTACAAAAATAAAAATATCAAAGCTTTTTTACTTACCTTCCTCAGCTAATTCTTTTAATAGGGTTGACCATTCTTCCTTAAATATATTTGCACCAGTAAGTGAACCATCACCACCTATTACAACTAAATTACTTATTCCAAGTTTTACTAAATTTTTTGCAGCTTTTTTGCGACCAGCATGTTCTTCAAAATCATGACATCGAGCAGATCCTATTACTGTACCACCCTAAAGTAAAATCTCAATTTAATTTAAAACATAACAATATATAGACATAGACATACTTAATACATACTTTATGTATGATAGAAGAAACAGATGACCAAGTAGCTTCTTGAATATTTTTTCCACCATCTACCATACCCTGATAGCCTTCTTTAATAAAGAAAACTTTACATCCAAGATAAATACCCATTCTAACAACTGCTCGAACTGCTGCATTCATTCCTAAAAAAAATTTTATTTTTGAAATTTATCAATCAAGCATGTATATTGATATATATATTTATTATTCTGTTTTATTCTATTGATTCATTTTATACCTTGAGAATCACCTCCACTGGTAAAAACTGCAAGACCTTTGTCTTTATGACTACCAGGTTTTATAAATCTCCGAGCTGCTAAATCTTCTGCCATGTCTATCCAATACCACTTGTATTCCTACAATATAATTCTTGTACCTATTTTCTTGCAAACTTTCAAATCAAACAAAGATTTCAATTCATTCTATTATATAATAATATTTATTAATAATAATTTTATTAATAAATACTATCAAAGTAATATATATATACAATGTATTTTATTAATAAATACTAATTTTCATTTAT
>NW_006263741.1:119691-124339 GCF_000469605.1 Apis dorsata | reverse complement strand
AAATCTTTTTTATAATGACAATACTAACTGATAAATTAAGTCTTTATTTCAATTTTTATAATTTTTATAATATCATAATTATTTATTTCAATTTTTTATCAGTATATTAAATATAAAAATTATACATATATAAATTATATAAATTAATATATATAATTAATGTATAATTATATAATTTATACATAACAGAGAAGTATATGCCCACTAAGCTCTTATAATAGCTTACTTGTGGAAGCGCCATTGATTCCAAGCTCTGAATATAAATTCTTCTTTTATCATTGTTATTATTATAAAAAGACATACTAGCATTTAAGTCTTCCTTACCTTGTTCTTTGTCATCTAATAAAAAACTTAATATTACTTTCCGAAATTATCATTGATTATGTCTTAACAATGAAATAAATTTTATAATACATATTATAATATATTACTTTGTATTGTAAATGGAATGAGAAAAGAAAAATCTTCCTTCTTCGATTCATCTTTGACTGTGCAAGGACATTGCATTTCATCATTCTTTATGGACATATTTTAAAAATAAATATACAAAAAATTTAAAAGATAATTTCTATGTCCTAAATAAAATATATAACCTAAAATAAAAAACTATTAAATATTATAAACTACATTTATTGTTATTAACATGAACATAGCATCCGATTTATGAGAAACTTATTACCAATATTTACATAATAATCTTCTTCTGAATATTTAAAACATTTTTATATTATGTATATAACTATTTTACATAAAAAAATGATTAATAGTTTTTGAATTTAAACATTGTTTAATAATCAATGAAAAATCATAAAATTTGTGATATAAAATTATAGAATCTAATTTTCATTGAATTATTTAAAATCGTAATTATTTAAAAATAAATAATAAAAAGATATTACCTTAAAAAGGTATTTTTAAAGGACATACAAAACGTCATTGATAGTCCTTCGTATTTTAAAATAAAATAGCATATGTTTGAAGAATCAATAGAATCTGGCACATTATCAAATTACTGTGCATCAAAACATTAGAACAACGGTAATGCATACAGAATAGATTATTGAAATTAAATTTGTAAATAACGTAATTTTTTTATATATAAAAAACAAATGTCAATTTAATATAAAAAATACACAACTTAATGAACTTAATAAAATAATTTATTAATTTTTTAAGTTAAAAATTAATAAAAAATAATAGTCTATTGTAACAATGTACCATCAAGATACCATCATTGTCACTGACAATTAATCAGTAAATTATTTATTATATATATGTTATAATATGTATATGTAAGAAAATTGAACATTTTCAACTTACCAAATAAATATATATCCAATTACAATGAGAAATAAAATATGAATGTTAATTTAAAACTTTTTATGTTTAAAATTACTTATACTTGAAAAATCTACGGTGTTCACTTTACATCAAACACTTCTTTCGAGTCTTGAACTAAAACTGAAGGTGACCTTTACGTGTGCTTCGACACGAAGCTCCCCACCAGTAATATTTGCTAGCTCTTAGCACCCCACCCTATGTAGTATTAAATTTAGGAAATGGCCGTAGATGGTGTTAGTGATACATAATAATAATGTGAGTTGATGTTAGTGATACAATGTTATCTTCATGTTCGCTAAATTATTTTAAATTTTGTCTATTAAAAATTTATAAAATTATTGTTTTTTATTCTTTGTTAAACTAATTTTAATTTCTTTTATTATATACAAAAATTTATCGATAAAATAATTCATATACTTATATCTTTATATATTTTAAAATAGTAAAACAAGTCTTGATTCAATCATTATTCACTAGATAGTTATCGTCACAACTAAGTCAACGCAATTTATTCTAATAATAATCTGAGACAAAATGAATCTTGAACGTCATAAATAATAATACTTTTACGTCTCTTCTCTGAGCGTTGAGTTATTTTTATTTTTAATTATATTATTTGAAAAAGCAAAATTCAAAATACTTATGTTATTTATGTACTTATTAAATTGATTGATTGGTTAATTAATTTTTATTATTTTTATTTTTAATTTATATATTATGTTTAATTGATATATTGATTATTAGATAACAAATAATCTTCATTTGCAAGTAATTAGTAATAATAATAATGCCGAAATTAATTATTTTTATCTATTAAAATAGATATTGTTATCAAAGATTTAAGGTATTAGCACAATAAGATATTATTATTGCATATAAAAAAAACATTGTCTTTGATATACAGTGAATAGTGAAAATTGATTTGAAAGGTGACAGCAATATATTCATTATTCGCCATATATATGTATTCCTTAATTCTTCATTTTTACTTCTTTTATATTTTATTTCTAAATAAATTCTATTTAAATTTTATATAATGACTTGTTACTTTAATTCATAATTATTATAATTCATTTCAATGATTACTATTTGTAATCGATTAAAACGAAATTAGTGTACAGCAAATATGTAGGCCAAGGTCTAAGCCTAGTCTTATGATCACAGAATGATGTAAAATTACTTTATAGTAATTTGCATAATCTTCTTCTAATCTAATCTCTTCTTCTTGAAATTCTAATTTTTTCAGGATAATTTTTACTATATGTTATTTTTAGGATATGAAAAAAATTTTCACGTTTAAATATTATAAACTATTATTTGATTAATTCAATTTTATACAATCAATTATATTTGTTAAAATAAAGAACAATCATAGATATCCAAAAGATAAAAAAATTTTTAAAATTGAAAGAAAATTCAAATTGTACTTCTATCGATTATGTTGATTTCTGACAAATTATACAAAATCTTGTATAATTATTTTATTGTAAGACCATTTTCTTAGAAAGAACACGCGAATGTTACGTATTATTTCGTAATATTACGAAAAAATTATAAATTATAACGCGAGAATATAAGGATCTACACACCGATACGTATTAAAAGCCAACTAAATTACTGTATTTCTGTAGGCGAATATATAAACATACATATCTTTATATAAATTTCGAAAGTTAACAAGATACAAACAAGATATCGTAAAACTATTCAACTGTTAAGTTTAAGTCAATTTTAATTATCAAATAAATATTAAAACGTTATTTTTGCTTTTATTTCAAATTGATTAGACTTAAACGTATATTGTTAATAATATACAATTTATTTTATTCAAAACCAATATCCTCCATTTCTAGATTTTTATTAATTCGAATTTATCAATATTGAAAATGATATCAAACAATTTTCATTTCACATCTGATCAAACTTAGTATCTTACCTATCTTATAATTCTCTTCAATATCTACATGCGATGAATCTTGAATCAACGAAGATAATTATGAAGCTTGCGAACATGAAAACAGTAATAATAAATACTAATCATAAAGAAGAATTCTTACTGTATAGGAACATTGTGCTTACATCTGTCTAACCTTTTAAAATCATTTTCTTGAAATCTGTGTTTAAATTTAAAATATTGTTAAAGATGTAAGCGTTATATTACGCTTTTGGAATTATTGACTCAATATAGTATATATTGCCCTTCCAAAATACCTGATAATACTGCGAAGCAGGACAATCGAGATTATTTTCTGAGACATTTTATCAGAATTTATTATTTCGTGTAAACGTTTATAATAATTATAATTTACAATTACGACGTGATTGATGATAAATACAAATAGAACAACATAACTTGGGACAAGGGAACTAGGAAAATTCAGCGGATGAATATTTGAGATTGCAATGGCTAGCTTTTCCCACGAATAGAGAAAAAAGAGAAAAGAAAGATAGAGGGATGGAAAAAAGGGAAGAAACAGAGTCAAAGAGAAAAAGAGAAGCGGAGAGGAAAGAGGGAGGAGGGAGGAGGGAGAGGAGAGGAGAGGAGAGAGAGAGAGAGAGAGAGAGAGAGAGAGAGAGAGAGAGAGAGAGAGAGAGAGAGAGAGAACAATTTTAGGAATTGAAATATATAAAGATTAAAGCGAAGAATAATATTTCACCGTTTGTTATCTTATTTGTGACACGGTGATAAATATTTCAATAATCAAATTACAAATCTAAATTTTTGCGATGATCGGATAAAAAATAAATAGAAAGATTAATAAAGAAATTGAGCGCAGGAAGAGACCAAATAAGAAAATCATACAACTTATACATCATTCCTTTGTAACCTCTTTTTATCTATAAAGTAAATTTACGACAGCGTTATAAAGAAAGAAAAAAAAAAAAAAAATATGATACACTCGAAAAAAAATCATAAATATATAAGGAATTAAAGAAAATTAAATCGATTATTATTAATGTTGCATATAGTAATAAGAATATGGGAACATATTTTGAAACGACAATTGTTTAGGAGTTCCAAAAGGATCAAGAAAAGGAAGAAAAAGAAAATTAAATTATTAAAAACATGCTACGCGAGAACAAGACTAGTGTTGAAAAATAATACGATTGCCCCAAAATGAATAATGGCAATTTTGAATATCTACTCGAACTCGCCCAGCTGGTCCATTTCTAATTGGATTTAAAATCTAAAATCCGTGAAAACCTTTCCGTATAATTTTAACATATCATTCTTATTTTTCAATCTCTCTCTTGCATCAGCCACTAACACTTGCGTAAAATAATAGGAAAAACATGTTCTTCGTTT
>NW_006263741.1:117246-119428 GCF_000469605.1 Apis dorsata | reverse complement strand
AAAAAAAAAAAAAAAAAAAAAAAAAAAAAAAAAAAAAAAAAAAAAAAAAAAAAAAAAATAAAAGCATTAATCATGGTTTTTGTGAACGAAATCATAATCCATGGCTATTACTATCGATGTTAACAAATGTAGGAATTACAGAAATCGAAATCGATCTTATGAATATATCTTTTTGTAAAATCAATTCGACTTCATACTCCTACTTTCATTCATTCATCCTTCATTATTCAATACGATAGAAACATGGACATATTGAAAAGTACAACATATTTGGAAAACGTTTACCCACATAACGCACGTTGTAATATCGATTAATCGTTATTTGTTTCCATATGGTAAACATTTACGTATATTGTATGTGTTTGTGTCTTTATATGTAAATCTATGCTCGTGTGTTTAGGGTAAGCGCGCGTATTTTACATACACTTAAAAAATATCCATGCATACGAGACGAAGAATACGTCAGAGAAATTCATTCTACCGAGACAGGTAGATTAGGACCGAAAATGGAATGGACCGAACCAGAGGCGGATGGTGGATTTCAAAGGAATTAAACCGATTTCTATGAACAAAACAGAGTAAAAAAGAAACGAAAGCGAACAAATATTTAACGTTTATTTATTTTTAATATCGTAAAAAAGAATTGGTTTTAACATAGAAACAAATGGAATTTCGTTTATTCGATCGATGAAAATTAGGAATCGTTACTTAGAATTTAAGTAAAATACAAAAAGGACTTGTCGTAATTCTGAAATAATTAGAAGCACTAGATTCATACATATATACATGTTAATCCGCCCCTGGACCGAACGTATCCGTTGCATTTGGACGCGTTAATTTAAATTTATTATTTGACTTTTCCCATTTTTAAAATGGTAACGTTCGTCCCTTTTATCGAGGTTTCGGTCGAGCCGATCACAGACCGTTACACGTCTCTGATCTGCCTTTTAAATCTGTCACCACCAGATATCAGAATGAAATCTTCTTGAACTTTGTATGGTATACGTGATCGATCGATCAAGATTTACAACGGAGCTTTCAACCTTTAAAAAACGAATGAAAATTCAAAGACAATGCATGATCTTTTTGTGAACCGAATTCATAAATTATGCTCTGCTTAGAAGATATTCTGAAAAGTTATTATATAAATTTGCAAAATTGCAAGACGTAACGAATAATCTTCAAATTCTATCGACAATTTTCATGAGATCGATCATGCCTACAAAACTGAATATCATATATATATAATATATATACACGCATACATTCACGCACATACATATATACCAATATGTATAAATGCATGCATACGTGCGTATGTATGTTAAAGGGAATATCGGGATAATAATTTTTTTTATACGCGTACATAATTTGTCCTCGTTTTCTTCTTTTCCTTTGTTTTTAGTGCGACATTAGTAGTCAAAAGTCTCTGATAAATATCCGCTGTATATATATTATTGTGTATAATATATGTATATATATTATAACATATATACGGGAGAGAGAGGAAGAAAGAAAGATTGAAAGGGGGAAGGGGATACGAGAGTAAAAGAGATATAAAGAGGAGGAGAAAAAGAGATGGACGCAATTGAATCAAAATTTATAAGAACGAGTTAAATGTCGAGATATCGAAATTATAGAAAGGAAAATATTTTTTAAAAAATTATTGCGCATTGATTAGCCGTTTAAATAAATCGAATCTACTTGTCCCCTTCCTTTCTCAGATATTCACGCGCTAGCAACGGACGGTCATGGCATACGATGGATAAAAATGTATTTTTAAAGTTATGTGCTCCACTCACCTCAATAATACAGCAATAAAAATAACGACACAATTTTGGAATAAATATGAGAAACAACAGAATTGTTTTAGACAATTCGAATATAAATCTTAAGATACACGCGTGTGCGCGTACACACACGAAAACGAAATAGGGAAAAAGAAAACGAATGAGCACACAAAATATAGTGTTTGCGTACACGCGTGTTTATATGAATAAGAATTAAGAATTTAAATACTATTAACACGTGCAATATGTAAAAAGTAGTAAATGTAAAAATTAAGTCATCACTGTTTTTGTGTTGGAACTTAATAACTTAATGTATTTTTACTCTCCTTTCTCCTCCTGCGTTCTTCCCTTCGTATAATAATATCGTACTTGCTAGACAATGTGAAATTTAA
>NW_006263741.1:114289-116699 GCF_000469605.1 Apis dorsata | reverse complement strand
TTTTTTTTTTTTTTTTTTGCTGTTTTTTTTTTGCACTCCATATCTCGTCCCAACAACGAAATCGATACATTTTTCTGTATTCTATATATTTCCCAAAGACTAGTAGCTTCGATAACATTATTATCTCTCATAATACGCATATACAACTTTACCATTTTTCATACCGTTCTACGCTATATATCTTATTCGATAACGTTGTACGACGAGACAATGTTTGCAAAAATCCTTCCTGTCCTTTCCTCTGTTTATTCACAATTTGCTCCTTCTCTCTTCCACACAAAAATGAGTCAATACGCTTCTTTTGGATAAACTTAATGCCAGAAACTGAGTAATTCTCACAACTCGACCGTTTCCTTTCATTAAGGGCCCGTGTATGAGTATGGCAATGCAATATCCTAAGTTAATTTCACATAAATTTACTAATTTTTTTACCTTCGCCATTATTTTCTCTTCGTTATTTTTTACTTCTTTTCTCTCTCTCTCCCTCTCTCTCTCTTTTTCATACACACACACACATATACACACACACTCTCTCTCTAATCCCCCTCTCCCTATTCCTCTCTTTTAAGATTGACACTCTCCTTGAATGTTCAAATTCAAAATTTTTTTTCGACGAGTGGCAATAACGGGTATTATATTCAGCGACCAACACATGAATCGATCCCTTAGGAAAGGATACGGTCGAGAGTGAGATTTTTTCGTGTTCGAACTTTCGAATCAGGCATAACAGCTGTGGCGGTGGCATTGGCAGCAATGTGCGGTCGCATTGGAACAAACAGGTCACGTCACGATTTTCGAGGAGATAATAAGGAAATAAGGATTCGAAAAAGGACGATGACATTTTTGATGAATGTGGAAGTAAGAAAGAAAAAAAAGGAAAAAAAGGAAATACAAAGAGGAACGAAATGAGATATAATAAAATGGAGAAATAAGGGGATAATTCAAGATAGAATGGGATGATTGATAAACGGAATGGAAAAAAAAGGGAAAAAATGACAAAAGAGAGGGAAAAGGTGAAGGGGAGAAGAAAAGAAGAAAAGAAGGAAGAAGGAAACGAGGTACGCGAGGGACGAAAGGACAGGCGAATGGATAAATCGATCTCGGGTGGATGGATGGGTGAGCACTTTAAGGGACGGGGGGACGATAGAGAATAGATGTTCTTATTAGGTTAGAAAGGACTTAAGCTTAGGAAGGTTAGTTATCTCCACCCTCCTGTGCTTCGTCCGCATCACCCTGCGTGTCACTGGTCCAAAGAGTGAGGTTGTCGCGTAAAAGCTGCATAATTAGCGTGGAATCTTTATAGCTGTCCTCATTAAGTGTGTCCAACTCTGCGATCGCATCGTCGAACGCCTGAAATGATTATATAAATATTAAAATTTTAATAAAAGATTCGATCTCAATTTCGTTTTTCCTTTCACTTCTACACGATTCATATGAATCTATCCAGCAATCGCGGCCAAAACTATAAGAATTCGCATTCTTTCACAATCACGCGAAGTCATACATTCGTGCAAAGCATTAATAAATTTTTATTAGAGATAGGAGATGTTGCGAGTATGTGGATATTAAATGCATATGATGCGGAATGGTTACCGATACAGTGGAGACTCATTACAGCATTATCACACTAAATATTGAAATAACTTCTTTTTCCTTTTTTTAACAGGTTAGTATGCACTCAAAAACATAGCATTTACCGCAGTACAGTATCACGACACACTGATAATCAATAATTAATAGTGAAAGATGCATTTATTTGTTTAACATCAAATAATCATCCAATCAAGCATCAAACTGTCCATTATCCCTAACCTGTTTGGCAAGATGACAGGCTCTAGCGGGAGAATTAATAATTTCATAATAAAAAACGGAGAAGTTGAGAGCAAGACCGAGCCTGATGGGATGCGTAGGTTGCATTTTTGATTTTGCAATATCAAAGGCTTCTTGATACGCTTTCTGTGAATCCTCGACTACCGCTGTAACGCAAACCGAGAAAGCCAGATTCCAATTTTCATAAATTTCAAGATGAAACTTAACTCTTTTTTTTGAGATAAATCTATGAGGTTGTGATGTGTATATGTGTGTACATAGGAAGGAACAGGAAGAAAAGGAAGAAAAAATAATTATTCATTTCTTCTACAACACACTGTCGCGAGTATGCATTATTTACGATCGTAATCGATGAAGAATCAACGAAAATTTAGAAGAGCACATCGACAAGTTATAAAAATAGAAGGATCATCTTCCCATAGCAAGATAAAATAAAATCATATTTGTTTGCCGCCACTGCATCACCTTCCTACTGCATCTCTTCTTGCGATTGCTGTAAATTATCGACATCATCCTCGTTTCTATAAATTATACCTGTTTGGCCAGCTGGCAGGCCTTGTCTGGTGAGTTGATGATCTCG
>NW_006263741.1:104847-113712 GCF_000469605.1 Apis dorsata | reverse complement strand
AATTATACCTGTTTGGCCAGCTGGCAGGCCTTGTCTGGAGAGTTGAGGATCTCGTAATAGAAAACGGAGAAGTTGAGGGCGAGACCTAGCCTGATTGGGTGGGTAGGCTGCATCTTTGACTTGCTGATTTCGAACGCATCCTGGTATGCCTTCTGGCTGTCGTCTACCACGGCTGAATATATTATGTGCAAAATTATCAACAAAATGTCAACGATTTAAAAATTGTTGATATTTTGAATTTTCAACTGATTTTGTCTCGATACATGATTATCTTTAATGTTTCATAAACAATAACAACATATTATAATGATATTAATAATAAATAAAATATAAAAAACCCAATATATTTCAATAATAAGTTTCAATCTAATCTTTTAAAAGAATACTTGCATATTATTGTATGAATCAAACTTACAAAAATGCAACGAAATTAATAAACATATAAATAACATTCTTTGTCATTATCGAGAAAAATACATGGCATTAAATTCCATCAACGCTTTAGAATTATTTTTCTGTTCAAATATATCACTATATAAAAATAGTCTGATATATGATGAACAATCTTGGAATTTTTCAAACCTTTTCGAATCTAAGAATGTAACAGAACAGTAGATTCAGCAAAGAACATCTGCCATTGCAGCTGTGCTTCCTTTTTTTCTGAACTATAGCTACGGGAACGAACGCAGGTACGAAAGTATTGTGCGATAGCTTTCTATTCGAAGAAAAACGCACATTGATCCTCTCGTACGAATTCAATGTCACATTATAGACAAAAATATCTTCTACTGGTTTTATATCTTGATAAGATATAGTGATGCAAAATAAAAAAAGAAAAGAGAAACAAATTCCCTGGATTGTATCAATCCTTTCTTAAGATTGTCGATGAAGAATTAATTTCAGCTATAAATGATTATTAATCAGGATCCGTAAAATTTGTAATTGTGAAAGCGTTATTAATATTATGTGTTATTAAATACATACCATTTCTAGTTTCTCCGGTAGCAACTTCTGCGAGATACCTGTAGTAGTCGCCTTTCATCTTGAGGTAGAATACTTTACTCTCGGCATTACTAGCCTTGGGGATCAGGTACTTATCAAGGAGTCCCTGTAACATGAAGACATAATTAGTTTCTGTTTTTTTATTAATTTTTGTCACTTATGTAGCGCAAGACAAAGATAAAATAGAAATAGAATAGAAATATAAATGTAAATATTATATATAAATATGTGAATAGATAGAATGCTAAATGTCTTATAATCTTTTTCCATTTTCCAAAATCAATATCATTTGCATTTGTTGTCATACACTTGTTTTACTTAAATCAATTCGATTTAGACACTTCAGATTAATCCTGATTCAGAAAGATATTCTCTTAGAAGTGCTGGAATAAACTTTGTTACGCTTGCTAAACGATGGGAAAGGATAGTAAGACGAGCTACTAGACGATGCGAGTGGTAACCAAGTCATGTGAAATTCAAACCAATGAGTGATTTTTATTCTTCAACCATAGAAATATGCAAACGCGATAAAAAGGATCGTTCGGTGTAAGATAATCAGTTGATAAAGACAACAACTGTTTTGCAAACACATTAAATCCATCATGTCAAAATGTTTCAAGATATCTACATATCGTAATCGATCGTATGCATGTTCGAGTGATCGACTTTCCAATGACGAAAAGGAAAAATATATATAAATTCGTTATTTTTTTATTTATATATGGTCAAAATTGTAACAATAAAGAAATAAAAATAAATTCTTACCAATACATCGTAACAGATTTCACGTAGCTCCTTCTCGACCTTTTCCCGGTATTCCTTGGCCATTTGCTGTTTACGCTCGGAACCTTCAGTTTTCTGCTCAATGGAGGAAATTACTCGCCACGAGCTACGTCTTGCGCCAACGACATTCTTGTATGCTACCGACAACAAGTTCCTTTCTTCGTTCGATAACTCGACTCCCGTTTCGGTGACTGCCTTCATTGCGGCTGCCATATCATCATACCTTTCTGCCTGCTCGGCAAGCTTTGCACGCTGTACCAATTCTTCTTTGTCCACAGACATTCTGTTGGCTAAAAAACAAAAATCTCGAATGTATTGTGTGTATATATATTCGACATATAATCACAGAAAATTTAATTCGTAATAATTCGTAATAAATTCGGAAAATATAAAAAGAAATTGTTTTAAATCCGAAAGGAGAAGGAAAAAGGAAGAGAGAAGCGTAACGCACATGTAATACAAATGTAACGGTGCAACACAGTTGAATTAACACGCGACTTCAATGTCGTCAAGTTCCTTTTCTCGTCTATCCGGGAGTCGCTGGTACGCGTGTGAGAATAGATTTCACCGACGCGTTTAGAACACAAGATGACGTATATAAGTACACGAGCTGCACACGCGTTGTCCAACCTAACTGGCCTCGTTCGCACATAGCATCATAAGTATTAGCAAATTATTATATTCTTTATTCTAGAATCTACGAAAAGAATTTCTTTTCCCAAAGATTTCTATTAAAGTGCAATCAGAAATATTTTCTTTTATCTCGTATGACCACCTAACGATCATTGACAATAGATTTACCCGAAAGAGAAGTTTAGCCTTTGCCGACCTTGATCATGAACGTCGTGCATTTTTAACATTGAATAAAAAATTTTTACTTTCCGAAGATCAATAGAATCAAAAATCGAATACATTTCATTGATAATATATTTTTTATAATTTTTTCCTTTTATGATCAATTAATTGTATTAAAAAAATATATAAAACTATTCTATTAAAAACTAGAATTTTTAGTTAATTCTTTTGATATTTTTCATTTAATCACTTATCTAATTTTTTTCATTCTTTTTTATTCGAATTTATATTTAGTCATATTTAATTAGAATTTTATTTAGAAAATTGAAGGGAAAAAAATAATTTTAATAACAATTAAAATTTTATATAAAATGATCATTCCAAATTACAAATATAAAAAGAACACGATTCCTAATACACTATGATCTTTATTTACGTAGATATAATCATATAGCAGCGATGAGTCACTGGATTGGACCGCGTTACAACGCCAAACCGTAGTAGGCATACGTTTAAACATCTCGACTTCTTTTAACACACGCTTCACGTTCGTCGACCGTGCGCGCACACTTCTCAGAGTTTCGTTTTCGTACTTTTATGTATTTTATTTCATTATTTTCAAATTCGATAGTTTGAATGTTAATTTATAAAACATTAAAGATAATGGAGCATAATCAAAAAATATCTGAACAGAATACACGATATCAAATTCTTACGTTATGGCGCCCAATTCTTCCCCAATGAGTCACAATGACGAGAACATTGCGACGTAACTAAATGTTATATACATTAACATACACACATGATAATTAAAATTGGTTCAAGAAGTAACAAATCGCGATTATACACCAAATGCGAATACTATTCACAAGCATTTTCCATGAATGTCTTACGTTTCATTTGACTTTACGCAGAATCGTTTTCCATTCCTTTTCGTATCGATCATCCTCCTTTCTTTCTCGTACGCAAATAGCGCGCAAACTCCGTTCAATTCATTTCGAAATCTTGAAATCTAAAGAGAATCAGTCTAGACGAAAGAAATAATTTTCCACATTATGCAAAATAGATTAATCATAATGCAGAATCGTTTCATCATTGATTATTGAACTATCAAATTAAATGTAAGCGAAAAACGATATTGATCAAACAAAACAATTCTATATAGTAATTTTTCTTCACACAATATGACTATGGGTCATTTTACTTCAAACAACATTATAAAAAACTTCAAATTGTCATAAAAAAATAAAACTTATTTTATACTATATGTAATACCGATCAATTGTATGCGTTTGAAACTTGTTGAAAGATATATATTGCTTGTTAAAATGTCGAAACACTGTTATAGCGTCAATCGTTGGTGTTCAAGGTGAGTATTTTAAAAGCTGGAACGCAACGATCGATCTAATGTGTGTACGATATGTGTGTCCGTTATTAATTCTTCGAATAAAATATCTATATACTGTGCTACTTACAGTGGCAACGAACAACGGTGTTTTACGTATGAATTGATAAACATACATATTATTACGCAGATGTAAAGTTCTTCCAAGCGATTAATTCTAATATATGTATATATAAATTTTCGAATGTATAAAAATGTTTACAATGCTAATTGTATAGAAAAAATTGATTATGTATTGTTATTGTCACAATTGTTTGATTCAATAGAATCTTTAAGAACATCAAAAAAAAAGAATTTTTTATTTCTTTTAATAATAAACAAAAAATAGATACGATTTTCATATATTTTCAAATTGTGACATTCAATACAGACTAATACAAAATAATGTCGGATAAGATCTATGGAGGATAGAAGAACTAATAAAAAAATATGCTGTTCACGTAATATCTAAGATTAATCGTAGATTATAATGAGATATGCGCTCTCGCTGAAAATCATATTGATATGCGAATATTCAATATAATTTTATTCAATCGTGAGCTTATTAATTGATTGAGATTCAATTAAATATATCGAATAAATGATATATATTGATGTAACTGATATTGAGTAAAATACAATGTGACCATATATTGATTTCTTGAAAATTTTGTATTATTTCATATAATACTTATCATTGCACGATTATTCAATCACGATAAATATGATTTATGTAGATCAGATGGAAGGTCAAGTAGCCAAATTCTTCTTCGAAGAAACCCGGACGGAAATATTAAACCGGTAGGTGTATTCGACGTCCTATATTTAATCGCGCGCAATCACCTGGCTTTAGGTTAGCAGAGGCTCAGCGACACTGTTGCCGGATCTACAAGAGAATCGATGAGAAATCCCATGTTGCCAGTGAAATATTTCCGGCGCAAATTTTTCAAGCGAATGGAATATGACGAAACACAAATACTTAAGTTAACCTCAAAGCTTTTCCTACGTATGTAATTATCATAATAAATATTCACATGATTTTAGTATATTAAAATCTTTGCTTATTACTTATTTCAAAATAGATCATTTTTTTCTTTTTAAGTTTCCTTACACATCTATTTTTCTTTTTTGAAATATTACATTGACTTTCCACTATTACACATTTTGTACTTCATCATTATTAACTACAAATATGATAATGATAAAAAAATTACTACAATGTAATTACTATAATTGATTAAAATTATCTTAAAAATTATATAAATAAAATAAATTGTATCGAGAAACAAAATTATTAGAAAACATGATTACTTCAAACGATTTGATAACTGAAATTATCGAAATGAAAATAGTTAAAGATAAAGATGTCGCATGTATCTAAAAAAATGTGACATCCTTATTACATTGATAAAAATAAAAATTTTATCAGGCTTTGATTTATCTATATATATCTATATTACATTATATTATACTTTCTACGATAAAATACTTTTTTTTCAACATTCTTTGCTTATTTTTTAATTATTAGTTTTGGTATTTCAATTAAAAAATATCTTACCAAAATTATAATAAATAAATAATAGAAACTCTAAAAAAAAATTAATATCGACTTTATAACTCAAATACAATCAAAAAGCGAAAATATTTAATTTAGACACGTAAAGTGGAAGCTTCCGTGGGAGGTGAGGAGTAAAGCTCGTATTAGGCCGAAGGTCACATGCGCGAAACACTTCGAAATAAAAAAAAATTGCGTACATTTATCAAGTACGATTTGAGGTTATATTCGTAGTCGCATAGTTGAGCCGAAGAGGGAGCAGTCAAACGGAGCGCCACGGCGAGAGCGAAATTCTTCATCTACGTTCGCTCTCTTTCCTTCTTTCTCTCTCCTGCTTAACACGCCCTGACCCCGAAGCGTTCTAAACCGTTCATGTCGCGATATGGACAAGAACAATCCGAGGACAAAGAAACCAGGAACAGGAACAGGAACACCTTACTTCGGTGAAAAAGTAATTGGCGTCATCGCGGAAACTATACCGATTCATTTCTGCGTCGCAATATAATACCGCAGAAATCGATAACCAATTCACTCTTCTTCTCGGTCTGATTATAGAAAAACGCGATATCGAAACAAAATTTCTAGCACATTCTCGACATATTAATGTTCTAGAAAATAGTTAAATAAAAAAATACGAAAATGATCATTTATGTGACATGCAAAGACATAGAAAGAACAACTACGGAAACTGGAAGGTGAACTGGAAGAAGAAAGGGGGGGGGGAAGGGAAGGGAAGGGAAGATAGATAGATAAAGATAGAGATACATAGATAGATAGATAGATAGAAAAACAGAGAGAGAGAGAGAGAAAAGGAAGATTTAAGAATCGAGAGAAACTCGAAATAGATAAAGCGTCATTAAAGCAGACGCATAAAATAGAAGCAAAGCAACGAATTGTTGCAGAAATCTTACCTATAGTTAAAGTTTTTTGTACAATAAATACTTAAATAAATATACGATCAGCGTATCCCGTAATTTCACGCGAAATTAGGAAGGGGGCCGAAAATTGACTAGACTTCTAGTTCTTTTTTGTCTGGGGGATAAAGAGCGAGAGCGTATTACGCGGAGAAACTACGCCGGGTCTTTTTCCTCAGTCACACTCAGTTACGGTACCACACATCCCTCAGTGACCACTCCCGCACAACGACTGAGCCGGCAACGCTGCTCGTGGTGGGGACTCGGCGTGCCTCGTGCTGGGACTCGTCTTCGTTCGGTTCTAGTCGTCTCAAGTCGGTTTCTCTCGGTTTACCTCGTGGCCGAGCCGAAGTATTGATCGGTTCGCCCAGCATGGCCGGCTCGAAGAGGTTGGGTGGGGCAGTGCCGCACGGCTGTCCCTGTCCCGGGACGCCAACCACGGAATATGATGCGTCGTATTGGACTGCGTAACGCAACGCAAAAGTGCGTTGTATATTATGCTTATGCCTCTCACACTTTCCATGTCTTTTATATGCACTGTCCTTTTTTTTTTTCTTTCTTCCTACTATATATTATCCTTCCTTTTTCCCTGCAAACGAATCTTTCCATGTGATCTTGTTCTAATCATTTCTGAATTAAGTCAATTAGGCAAGCATTTCTTTCTTTCTTCATTTTCTTAATTTAAATTTTCATTTTTTCTTAATTATCTTAATATCTTTTATAAAACATTTTTCTTCCATAGTTCTCTCAAAAAATATGATAGAATTTTAAATATTAAATATTTTAAATTTTTTATTATTATACATTATTATAAAACTTTTTTCATACATTATTATAAAACAAAATTAAAAATATCAAGTAATAGATATCATTTGATTTCACTAAAATATAAATAAAATATAAACAATGAAAATTGATGTAAAAATTGAATTCTTAATGAAACGTAAAACACGTGCATAGTCACGTGATATACAGTTTTTGCCGGTGAATCATTTGGAAATTATATAATATATTTATTAATTACAACTATATAAAACTATTGATTGATCGTTTTAATTAAGTTACATTTATTTTATAGATAATAATAGATTTATAGATAATAATTTTAATTCTAAACTGTGTATTAACAACGAAATTTTGAAACTTTCTTCAAAATTTATTCGCTTCATTTATCATTTGCATTGATTATAAGATTTCTACTATTTAATTAATTTGAATAAAGGAAGAAATAAAGTAAAAAAAGAAAAGAAAACCAAGAAGAAAAATAAGAAAGAAAAATGATTTAGAAAGGATACATTTCTATCAAAACGAACTTCACTCAATAAGGAAGAAGAAACGAATAGAGAAGATTCGCATCAATGAGTGAAGAAAGTAGTAATTATAATGAAATATAATAGTTGTATCGAAAGACGAGCGCAAAAAAATAGGTAGATAGTCTTTGTCTCTAACTACCCGCTCCCCCGGTTGGCGAAGCTAAAATGAAATATTGATCTGCGGAGGCGCGCGCAACCCCTGCAACCGACCCGCCCTTCTTCCTTGGTCACCATTTTCAGTTGCTCACCCCCATCTCTTCTAACCCCTAACTGTTTTGTCATTTTCAAATCTTATAGAAATAATTTATTTTAGAAGTAATAATTTTTTTCTTTTTTGTTTGATTTTATTTTTCATATTTGATAAAAAATTTAAGATTTTTTCCAGATGTAATATATATTTTTTATCTCAATTGTTTTAGATAGCAATAAACAATTGAAAAAATAAAAAACAAGTTCAAATGTTATATTCTTTTTAAGTTTTTCGTTTATTTAAAAAACGATGTATTATTTCGATATTGAGAATATGGAAATAGATCAATATCGCCGAATTTGGTTTACTCTTCGAATATATTCAATACAAGCATTTAATTCGAAACGACAAATAGTTTGATTGAAAAAATAAAACAAAATAGCTTCATATATTATATATTGAATTATTGAATAAATCTGATTTTTACGAGCAACTATCGATCAACGTATGTATATACAAAGGAGCTTATGGTAATGCGCGTATTCGCATCAATTCAATCGTTGTTCAAATACTATATGTGATAAGACTCAATATTGAATAATTAGAATCAAAGAAATTACAACCAATACAAAAAGATTTTTTTAGATTTTTAATATAATGTGCTATAAATTATTATATCGAGAATTATCGAGAAATAATAATGATTCGATTATTAAAAAATTATTTAATTTTAAAAAATTATTAAATTTATTTTAGGAACTATATTAATATAGTTTAAATTTTAAGTTATATAAGTATATATAAATATATAACTATAAATGAATGTTTAAAAATCAATTGAAAAATATTTTAAACCATAGATTATAATAATTCTAAAAAGATGTAGAGATTGAAATGCTACATAAAAATATGTATTGACACATGACAAA
>NW_006263741.1:88781-104534 GCF_000469605.1 Apis dorsata | reverse complement strand
TATATATATATATATATATAAACAGTGTTGACGTCTTATAATAATCTTATAATAATTGTAAATATTGTAAATATTATAATTTTAGATTTCTAGATACAAGATTACATTAACGAGCTAGAAAAACAATAGCTTACTATATAATATAAAATCATTTCTAAATGAATACTTCAATGAATGAAAAAAAAAATGTTAGATATAAATAATTATATTGTTTAATGAAAAATGATATTATTATTATTCAAATTAATTTCCGATCTACTATTATTTTCTTTGGCATCTTCAACTGAAAAAATATTTAATAAAAAAATGAACTATTTTCCGCAGAATGTTGGCAGCAACCGATAAGGTAAGAACTCGTTTAATTGTTGGTTAACCATGAACGAGTTTCTCGTTTCGCGTGAAGAATTAACTTGAATACGCTTTTTTGAGATGATCAATACAAGTATATAAAATGAAAAGAAAAAAAAGAAAAAGAGAAAAATATACAAGTCATTGCAGATCCAGAAAACTGTTAGGTTAATTGTTACGACACTGATCTTACAATATGACACAGACTATCTCGAAAACAAAAATTATACTTTTCAAGCATATATATCCAACAAAATTTTCAATTACCTCGTTTTCAAATCATCGAGTTCAGCCAGTAAACTCAAGGATATTTCATTATTGATTTTCAATAGTACATGCTCCATACTATTTTTATTACTGGATTCCAAGAGATTCGATTTAAGAATCTTGTGAATCCATTAATGAGCAAATACATGTTAAAAATACAAAAAATAAGTAATGAGAAAAAAAGAAGCACTTACACATATAGAAGACATGTTTTCTCTCTACCCATACATAAATCGAATATGTGAGATGTGAGAACCGATTAAACGTTCAAGACATCATCCATATAGCGAAATATAAGCTAGGTTTGCAAGAGAAGTACGATTTGCTACAGGTGGTAGAGTATAGATAACGCGTGAGGGTGATGCTGCTACCGAATCTCTCCCACAAAAGAAAGCTCTTTAGAAAAATTTAAGGTTATGATTCTTAATATTAACTTTCTAAAAGCTTATTATTTTCTTAAAATATATATTTAATAAAATTAAAAAGAAAAAAAAATTAGAATTGAAAAAATCGCGGAAAAATTTGCACTTGTTTAACACATTGTCCTTGTTGGCGCGATACGACACGGCATTACAATACCGACTAGCTTGCGCAATCGACGTAGCAAGTATACGCTTTTTCACTACCATTCACTCGTTTTCTACTGTCATATTGAATATTTTCATTCATTCACAATGAAATCTTACGCCAACTTGACTTGATGTAAAACAATTGACCGTGATCAATCAAACTTGTTTCGATTTTTACTTTATTTCACAAATTTTTTTTCAATTCGTTTAGTCACAATCTATAATCATTCTCGTTGATTTCATTCAATTTAACTCAAATTACATGATGTTTGTATCGAATATATAAAATCTTCGAATCGAATATTAGTCATCTTGCGATATAAAGAATAAACAATGTCTTTCATGTTCTCCCATTGAATTGTAACTAACGACACTTGAAAAAGTACTGCAAACAAGAAGTATATTTACGTTATACGTTAAAGGTGGCGCATACGCGATGAATTCACGCGAGTTTCTGCGTCAGCCGTCTTGGAATAGCAAGTGATGTCAAGCTCGGTGTTTCGATTTGGTTCAGTTCGTTCTTCTGACAAACTAAACACATACATATTCTCATACGATAGTGAATATATATTCGCTACATTAAAAAATACTTTCAAAACATCAGAATTATCAACAAATTATCAATTTAGAAATCGTCTATTATAAAACAAAAATATTTTAGAAAATTAAAAATCAATGAGAGAGCGAAGGATAAGAAAATGGAATAATTGGTATGGAACGAAACGAAAAAAAAAACGAAAAATAATGCAAATGAAAAAATACACAAATTAATTAAATCATATTAATAAATCACGAAAAGAAAAAAAAACAATAAAAACAAATAAATATAAATCATTAGGATAGATTTTTTTCATCATACTATTTTTTTTAAATTATAAATAGATCTACATAAATACAAACAAAATTATAATAATAATCAAACGCTAATTATATTTTATTTTTATTTTATTTTTTCATTTTTTTTTGAAAACTAATTAGAAATTAAAAATGAAATATTAAATTAAAAAGAAAAGAAAACAGTCAACTCATCAAAATGTTAACGATAATATGAACAATCATATGAATGAACGAATGAACGAATGAACGATACACGCGATATTTTAATCGTAACTAAGATATCTTATTAACTAGCAAAATTCAATTTTCGATAATACACGATACTCATACCATGTTTCCTAGGATTTTGATTACGGCCAAACGATCTATATCTATAATTATAGATCGTGATTTGTGCATGAAATATAAAACTATAAAGTAAATATCGATAATGTATCGATATTTATATCGATGATCATATCGATAGTGTTTAATTGTTTGTTTTAAAAAAAATTGAAACTAAATCAGAAAACTTTTATTTATATTATTCCTATAAAATTTTTATACAATTTTTAAGAATTTTTTTTTATTTATCTAATTTCAACAATTTAGTGTTAGATTAAAAAGAATGCATTGTGAAGGTTATGAAGTCGTAGTGAATGACCAATTATTCGTAAATTCGTTTAAACGAATGAGTCGACAGAAAGCTTAAAAGCACTTTCGTCGAAGTAGCACTTAAATATATAGCCTTATAGTACATACGGATATTGTGATATTCTTCCTTCTCGATCTAATCATCTATCTCGATCTAATGCTTTAAAATTTGAATAAGAGAAAACCTCTTTTTGTTCAGTTAACTTCTTGAATACAATGTTAATCAACAAAACGCTACTACATCGAGATCATTTTCAATTTACAGCCACTTATCAATCAATAACTACATTCAACAATTGTGAAATTCTCATGTATATAATTCTCAATAATCATATATTTTTGTACAATTTTTACTTCTATTCAATCATATTTTTATTTAAAAATCTACTTTAATCATTAAAATTAAAAAATATTGAAATGATGAGAAATAAATAAGAACAAATGAGAGATGATAAAAAAAAATAGAAAGGCAGATAAAATATTGAAGTGTTTCGTATTTTACAATTGAAATTTTACCAAGTTCCGAAATAAAATAAAAAACATTTCAATATGAATAACTTCTTTTAATTTCAGATTTTTTTAGATTTTTCCTTGTCATAGAACAAAAATGATATTTAACTTCAAAGGATCATTCTTTTCAATTAACGTAAATAATAAAATAATGTAATTGATAAATTTAAATAACACGAATAAGTACAAATATAATAAATATAGCATATATAATAAATAAAGTAACTTCATTCCTTAAATGAATACATATTAAAGAAAAGCTTATAGAACATATCATATGATATCGAGTGAACATGCAATGAAAAGTTGAAAAAGAACATTATGATACGCGCATTATTATTATTGTCAATGTTGATTAAAAAATAAATTCCATCTTAATTCATATTGTTTAACAATCAAGAAAGATTAAGAAACAGAATTCACAATTCCTCACTATGAACAAACAGCTAATTTTTACTAAAATTACCAATTAATTTAAATGTTATATATTCTACTCAAATGATTATGTATATTCAATAAATGAATATGAAAACTATATAATAGTAACATTATGATTGTTTTTACCTTTTTTACTTAGTGAAATAAAAAAATAACCTACGATATATTTAAAAAAAGCACGTAGAAAATATGATCAATAGCATATATTACTATCATATTTAATTTTTCATTGAGATTGAATAAAATTCAATTACATATTATTTCAAAGAAATGGACGTCTACATACATGTTATACCGGTCGATAATAATACGCCACATAAAAGAGAATAATTCATTCTAATGCATGAAAACTAAAATTTTATGTTATTATCAATGGAAACCTACATATAGGAATTTCAATATTTATTATCCAAGATATATTGAAAGATTATCGAAAAGAAGATAATCACTCATCTGTCAAAGGGCGTGTACTTGATACAGCATTTATATATCTTCAGTAATATCTTCTAATGGAAAGCGCATGTTACTTTTAATACGACTTCAAGCGTAATCATGTGCAAAAGAACAAGCAAAATTTACTAAACAATGTATTTTTGATTTTTTCGAACTATATAAGAGATTAAATATTGCAAAAAAAATCATTATTAACAATGAGCCAACACTTACACAATTAATTGTCATTTCAAGAAATTTCTACATTCAATGAAAACAGTTGCCAATATGTTAACTTATATATCATGCGAATATAAAATAAAATTATGTATGAAACCGATAATTTTCTAACATTTTATAGATATAAAATGTAATTTCATCACCGACTATATAACTAAGATGGCGGCAATTATCTTGTTCGTTTAGGGCTGTCGCGTCGCGTGCGTCGTATCCGCTATGAGCGGCAAGTGACTATCTTCAGACTACCTTTTATCGCACCGCAGTTTAAAGAACTTTACTAAAATGATAATTCGTTTAATAAATGATTGATATAATATGTGAATTATGTAGAAATGCCAAAACGAATAATTTCAATTATAAAAATGTAACAAAATGAGTAATTTATAGGTTATTTCGAGCAACTTGGCAAAAAGAGAAGGGGACTGCATGGCTACGGGGTTCACACGACTCATGATCAATTACATTTCATATTATTTGCGACCGATATTTTAAAAGATATTGCTATAACTTCCATCTGTTTTTCACACTCGTATATAAGTACGTTTGAAAAAAGACTCACCTTTAGAGTGTTACAAACGGCCTAGAAAATCGAGGCTTCGGCGTATTCGACAGCTCCCGTCCACTACGATCTCACAGAGTGCACTGGCGCAACGAGCGGAAGCCGCCATCTTGAACTGCGTTCACTTGACGCTTTCCGTTCATTCGAAGAATACTCGTTTATCGTTCCCGCCATTTCTGAAATCTATAGATAAATAATTTATTCATTTATATTATTTTCATCAAATCAATTTTTTTTTTATTTTTTAATATATCTTTTATATCATTTAAAATATAGTTATAGTATAATTATATACAAATGTATTAAATTTATCGATTAAATTATATGTATATATATACTTATATTAACACAATGCTGACAAATCAGAAACAATTCATTCCATATTTCAATTATATTTTCAATTGATTGTTTGCAATCATTGTTTTAAAATTAATCTAAACATTCTACAGTGTTTTACTTAAAATAAAGTTTGAAGTTTATATATCAAGAATATTACACATTTGTATTATATATATTTATGCGCTATTTGCATAACACATGTTGTGTGATTATTAATGTGCTTTTTCGATTTATTAAAAGTATAATTTTTAAAATTTTCTTGCTAAAGAATGCCTAAATCGAAAAGGGATAAGAAAAGTAATATTATTATTTTCACTAACAGTTTATTTATTTATTGTTTCATTTTATGTCTTTAATTTTTATAAGTTAACCTAAAAATGTTTCACGTGTCATCAAATAATAAATTTGTATTTCACAGTATCTCTTACAAAAACAAGTAAAAAGGGACTTGCCTTGAAGCAACAAATTGTGGAAGATGTTAGAAATTGTGTTGAAAAATATGCCAGGATATTTCTTTTATCCGTACACAATATGCGTAATAATAAACTTAAAGATTTACGTTCAGAATGGAAAGACAGCCGATTTTTTTTTGGTAAAAACAAAGTGATAGCATTGGCTCTAGGAAAGTCATCGGAAAATGAACTTGCAGAAAATCTTCATAAATTATCATTAGCTTTAAGAGGACAGTGTGGCCTATTATTTACAAATAGAAGTAAAAAAGAAGTATGTATTTATTTATTAAAGAATTATTAATTAATATTAAATATATATAAAAGTTATATTTATTTATTCATATTTATTAAGGTATTGAAATGGATGAGGGAATATGAGGAAATAGATTATGCTAGATCTGGTTTTATTACACAAGAAACTATAACATTACCTGAAGGTCCAATACCAGATTTTTCACATAGTATAGAACCTCATTTAAGACAATTAGGAATGCCTACAGCTTTACAAAAAGGTGTTGTAACATTAATCAAAGAATATACTGTATGTAAAACAGGACAAGCATTAACTCCAGAACAAGCAAGAATTTTGGTAAATATATTGTGATATCTTATGATAGATATTAAAAATCAATGAAATAACAGTTTTTTCTTTTACAGAAATTACTTGGTAAGCCTTTAGCTACATTTAAATTGATACCATTAGGTGTATTTTCTAAAAAATATGGATATAAACAATTTATATCTCAAGACGATACTAAAGAAAATTTAGAAGAACAAATGGCTATGGAAGAAACAGAAGAAATTGATATGTAAAAAAATACATATAAATTTATATATATATATATATACATAAATTATAACTTCCATATTAATTATAACTTCTAATTTTATTAGAAAATTAGAACATTGTAAATTTTATTAGAAAAATAAACATATGAAGGTGCTTATAGATCTACATTTTTAGAAACAACTGATAAAATATTCATCATTAATGTATATTTAAAATATCAAAATTATGAAATTTCTCCTTTTCAATCATTATCTATTTAATAAAACGAAATAATGACGCTACCTCTATATTTTTCTATATTCTGGATTATTGGAGTTTTATGGGTAAATCATAAAATTGTTATATATAACCTATATAATACAAGATAGATTTAAAATTATTTGCAATTGTATTTACGTAGATTATTTATTATTGGTGCTGCGAAAATTCTTGTGATAATAATCGTAAAATAATTTTTGATGTAAATTCTGATAAAAGAAGTAGCACGATGTCCATCGATTCTTCGGATATATCTGATAATGATGAATCTGTAAAATGTAATAGAAAAAGATTAACATATGAGGTGCACATTAATAAATTTAAATAAATTTAAAAAGTTTTATTTGCTAATATTTATACTTTATTTGAAAACATCATTTTCTTACTTACTTCATTCATAACTATAATTTCAGACCAAAACGCGATGGCCAAGCAGAACTTCAATAAATGAAATATAATATGAATATATAACATAACAAAAATTTTTTTGTCATTAAAATAGCTTTATTAATATATTTGCATCTTAAACATGAGATATCATAAATTAAACAAAGTAAACATTGAAATTTAAATTTTTTAATAAGACCATTTTTTCATTAATTTGTGATTTATTTATTTATTGTTTTAAAAGCCACAAGATATATATTTTTATTACATTTGTATTTCATTTATAATTATATATTAAACAATAAACGAATTATATGGGAAATAGAAAATTATGAAAGAAACGCATCATACAACATATGATACGAAATTTAAATTTTATCTGTTTAATTATGAGTGAATTAAACTATTATTTTATAATGTATCATATTAAATATAATAAAAATAGTGAAATGTAAAAAAATGTAGAGATATTGAAACATCATGTTACATAAAATAAAGTTATATTTATGAATCTAATATTTATGAATGAATAGCAATATACTATAAAATTTTATCGATTATATAGAAACATGCTCTTATGTAAAACTGTATTTATTTTATAAATATTCATATGTAATATTAAGCAATGTTTATATTAATTGTAGAAAAAAGCATTCAAGATGTAATTTTGCAATTAGATTATTGCTAAGGAATGCTTTAATATTTAATAATTTATATGTTGAGCACATTCAAACAAAATTCATTTTTTTTGCATTGTTATGTAATATTTATAAAATATTATTAATAATATATTTATTATAAAAAGAATTTATATAAAGCAAAGAAACTAAATTAAAATTTATGATAAATTTTAAACTTAAAATAAAATTTAAATTTATTTGTACTAAAAATAAACGAGTTTAGGAAAAGCAATAAAAAAATACCAAAAATTAAATATTTGCTTGCAAATATCATATAATAGGAATAATAATAAACGTAATAACAATAACAAATATATAGATTGTTTTGTTATTATAGAATGATTGATAATAAATTTAAAGTAGAAACTCGCAAATTAAAAAGAAAAAAATAATATCATTTTCTACATTTCTTTTTTCTTATATCTTATTATTTTTTTCTCTCTCTTTTTTTTTTGAAGTTATACCATTTTATTAAATATTTAATATTAAGCTATATAATTGGAATACAATACTGCATCGTCAAATAATTTGCATTTAGCATTGTCATGTTGTTAGTGTCAGGATATCAATGTTCTTCACTAATATTCATTTTTCAAGTAATAAAAATTCTTACATCCTACTTTTAACGTATACTTATTTTTAATGAGTACGAAACTCAAAATATTTTCGGTTCTATTCTTCAGTTTTCTTTGGTAGAACATAATTGTACTTTTGCATATTATAAAAAACATAATTAGATATTAAAATGAATGATATATTATTGTGCTATTTTTATCAACAGAAAATCTATGCTACTTAGTATAATTATTATACTTAATTATCTTTAGATGGTATAGTTTGAAAGACATAGGCATAAAATATATCATTGTAAAAAAAAAAAAGAAAAAGAAAAAAATGACCATTCTAAAATACATTTACATAATAAAATGGAACTTATAAATAGTTTCAAATAATAATAATTTTCTATAGGAAACTAGGCATACTTTCCATTGTTAATGTAAATAACGAATTTGCTTTTATACACTGTTATCGTCCTGACCTCCTTAGTATTTTGTTGAATTATATCACAATACACAAATGATTACATTATAGAATATGGCAATTTCACAGCACTCTAATTCAACAGAGATCTCATATAAAAATAAATAAGATTTCTTTAACGAAATTAATTCGAGAAAAATATCAGCTAAAGTAATAGATATCTAAATTATATTACAAAACATTAAACTTTTATGTACTATGGTGATTACAATTAAATAATTCTAAAAGAAATTTTTGATGAAATATATATTAGAAAAATCATGTATATGTATTACGCTATTTACTTTTTTTTTATTAATGAAACTTTGTAATATGATTTTTGTATGAATGAACTCATAAATTATTTTATATGCATGTTTATCACCATATTACAATCGATATTATATTAGTATCATACATTTTCAATTATCGATTAATAACATAATATATATCTAAGATCTAGAAAGATCTATCTATAAAAATTATTTTAAGCACAGCATATAAGCGATTTGAACTCTTCTTGAAACATATAATAGTGCAATAATTCTTATTGAAATATATCATATCCTTTAATATAATAATTTTACTATAAATTACGTTGAAAGCTAATTTAATGTTATTGATAACAACATAGCCCTGCTATTATTCTATTTCTGAGAATTGGAATGTAATTAAATTCAATGTAAAATACTTATTCTCCTTCTAACATTGATTCATGTATCACTTGTATTGATAATAAATTACTTTTATATGCATTTAACGTTATTCAGAGTCTACTGATCAATAAATAAAACATATCTACTAAGCCTATAATCACTTATATAAATCTATTTCAGAATTGCATCGATTTAAAATTCAAGAATTTTACATTTGATTATATAACATATGAAATATAAAAAGTGATTAAGAAAAAACTATAATTATCTAATTATAAATAAAATGTATCTGTTCTTTTCTTAGAATAAAAATTCTAAGTAAAATATTTTTACTTATATGATTTGTCTTTGAGTATATAGTTCTTCCAATGATGGTACTTCTGGTATTGGATCTCGCCAATATACAAAATTACTAAATTCATCCGCAGCATCCTCTCTCCAAGCTGGGAAAAGATGGTCGACAATAAAGCTCATATTTGAATATCTGAAAAAAAATAATAAAATCAAATTATAAACGTTGGGTTTATTATGTTATATTGCGGATTTATATTTATTATATTTATTATATTTATTAATAAAAATAAAAAATATATTATAGGATACATGTCAAATGCATAGTTATAGATCGCATTATTATATATGTATATAATAAATTCTGCTAAAACATCAATACTGAAATTCTGATGAAATTGCATTTTGTGATCTTAATAATGATTTCATTCTAACATAAATATATACAGGATGTCCCATTAAGTAACAAAAATCTTAACTAACAAAAGTTTTTTTGTTAGTATAATTAATGGATATCAATGAATTTATTATGGGCAATATAGTTTAAATATTTATATATAATTTTGCAATACATATAATATGTTCGAAGTACTTGGTTGAATATTTGTGTATGAACAAAAAAAAAAGTAAATTTTGCCGTACACAAATCCATAAAGATCTTTTTTATAGATATATGCATATAAAATAATATCATACATATATTATACATGAAATAAAATATTATTTGAAAATATAATTTTATTTATATAATATTTATATATTTTAAATGATGAGCCTAATATCATTGAAGATGAATGAAAATGGAAATGATAAGAAGCAATTGTGTAATAACCAGTGCTTACCCTATAAGAATTATAAGAAGATAGATAGCAGTTCTTGCACAACCAAATACCTCAAAGCATACTAATAAGATCAAATTAAAAAAATAAAAAAAATATAAATTAATTTTTAATAATTTTTTAAATAAAATAAATAAACTAATAATAATAATAAATAAAGAAATAAAAAAGAAGAAAGATATTGCCATTGGAAAAATCTAATTGTGCATATACTAATATTTTTTTTAATAATTTTTATATAGATTAAAAAAAATATTATATATAAAAAACACATAATATGATTATATAATTATATGTTAATATTATACAATACTGTATTCATATAGAATATATATTCATATAGAAAATATGAAATATATTCTTATTTTGATCAATTATAATATGAAATTATATTAAAAATTGTAAATATTATTAAATTTATAGAATAATATAGTGCATAAAATAATAATCCTGTTATGAGGTAGTAAATTTGTACATATCAAATAAAAAGAGGTCCAATGGCATAAATATATTGTTTATAAAGATTATTAATTTAAGCATTATCAATTGGACGAATAGAATAAAACAGCTATGGTTGTGCCGCCATCAGTAGATGATTCACATGGGCAGTGGCGGGAACAACTCATTGACGATATCGCACTGACATGCGTAACTGCAATCATAGAAATATCCGACCTATAAATATCTTTTTCTCAATAATCAATTTTCCTTTTTCTGCAAATTTGCTCTTTCCTAATTAATTGGATAAAATATAAATTTCGAATTTTTTTTACATCAAAATCATAAATCATTCTGCTTAATAAATTAATTTTCATTCATTTAGAAAAAACATTCACATGTACAATTTTTAAAAGAAATTAAAAAAAAAACATATAAATACCTATGTGCTAACATCTATAATGATTTAAGATTTTTAACAAAGACTAATAATTTTAGTGTTGTAGCAGAAATGTGAATATGTATTTTTTTTTTCAGAATAAAATATTAAAATTATTGTATAATATGTAAAATAGATTTTAAATAGGTTTATATGAAAATATAAACTAAATATCTATGCGCTAAAAAAATTAAATAAAATTGCTAAATTTATTATTACATTTATATGTTTGTTTATCTAAGAGAAAAGAAATTAGTAAAAATGGAAAATATATATATAATGATAAATAATTACTTACGAAGATTGGAATGTTTGCGTTAGTTCATGTTTCAATTCGCCTCTATGATTTATAGTAAATATACGCATAGTTGGAATTCCTACAGCTCGATATGCCCAAACATCCTACGAAAAAAAGAAAATAAATATTTAGTAAGATATTTCTTGAAAAAACTATTATATTATATTTCTCGTATTTCTTGAAAAAAATTATTATAAATTAAAATATTTACATTAATTCGGTTTCCGTAACCAGCATAGAAAGGTTTTGAACCTTCTGGAAATAAAGCTTGAATGTCACTAAGACATGATATCTTGAATTCTTCGGGTTTTCTCTCTATAACTTCACGGTGGAATGCTGAAATTAGACTTGTTGGATTTAAAAGTAATGGTCCATCAGGGAGTGACAAATCTCCTTGTCTAATACTCTTTAAATATTCTCTTGTAACTTTAGCTTGTCCAATCGCTCTTGCAGAAAGATATAATAATTTATAACCATTGTTTTTAATTTTTGTAAATAATTGAGCAACACCAGATTGAGCCCAATCTTTACCAACTATTGGCAAAATATGACCTAGCACATCAGATTTTGTAATGGTTCCATCTATATCAGAAATAACAATTTTATCATCCCATTTCCACTTGTAAATATGACATTTACAACGTGTAGTGCCTTGATATGCTGTAGTTACGCTAAAAACTACTTCATTAGCTCCGTCTTTTAAATTGAGACTAGCCTATAACAAAATAATAAATTCAAAAAAAAATATGATTATACATACTATAAAAATATTAATTATAATTAAAGATATAAAAATATATAATTAAATATAATTAAAAATAATCTAAAATTTTATCTATTTTATAATTTTATGAATTGTTTTTACATACTATTTGTATAGATGATAATCTCAAAGTTTTTCGATATTTTTCAGTAGATTCATAATATGATCTTCTTTCTTTAGGTATTTTAACTCCTTGTGATTCATTTTGATTACTATCAGAATCTTCACTACCGCTATAACCTTCACCTTCCCTTTCGCTATTTTTTTCAGTTTTGGCGATATCTTTTGTTAATTTCGTACATTGTTCTACTGTTTCCGTTATACACTCTATATTCTGATCAATTTTTAATTCTCTATTTGAAATTTCATCAATTTGAGTATTTTCTTTCATTTCTACTATTTGTTCTGAAGATTGAATAACAGTTCCATCAGCTATAAAACAATAATAATAATAAATAATAATAAAGATATTATTATTAAAATATTATTAAGATATTAAAAAATGAATAAAATTTAAAATTATAAAATTATTTTACTTTGATTAAGTTCTTGAGATTTTTTAGGCGGTTGTGTAGACCGTCTCCATGAAAACCATGAACTGTAACCACTACGGCCTTCTGGTTTGCCAGTATTTTCTTGTTTTTTTTGTTCATGCATTGGTAATGGCATACATTGTGTATATAAATTTTCGATTGTATTTTGTGGTAAATGTCTTTGAAATATAGCATAAGTCATTATAATTGAACAAGCAGTTGTCCAATTATAGAATTTTTCATTAATTTTTACAACTAAATTTGGATTTTCATATAATTTCGGATCCGAACAAATATCTTCAAAATGAAGTAAATTTTGATGAAAAATTTCTTTGGAAGGACCAGTTTCAGAATCTAAACCACCGCATAAGGATATACTAATATTCATATTACTGTCAAATATAGAATGTTTTGGTTCTTCAAAATCACTGTCTAATGATTTTGGTCCACCAATTGCTCCTTCAACGCTATTAGGACTTTGTGGTAAACTTGGTCCATTACCTGATTCAGTATCTTCCTCATCTATTCCTTTTCCATCTATAAAAATATTATATTAAAATATTATCTATTAAAATATTATAATTAAAACAAATTGTTTTAATATTTAATAATTGTTACAATATAATTTATATAATTTATATAATACAATATAATTTATATAATTGGATTACCTTTATTTGTTGATTGACCTCTATGAGAAGAAGGAAAATAGAGAGCTGCAACTTCCGGATCTAACTCGTCAGCGTTAAGATCACTAAGATAAATTCCTTCTAATTCAGGATTACGTCTTACACGAGAAGTTTTTCGCATAAAGGACAACATACCACTAAGCATAGATCGATGTGCTTCCACTAATATTAAAACATAGTTGTATATGTTAATCTAAAGTATATAAAATTATATTGATATGTTCAAAAATAATATAAGATCAATTAATTTAATAAATAAACAAAAGATATAAATTTTTTTTAATAAGATTTTAATAAAGCGAAATATATATTTTACGTTTCTTTATGATTTTTAACTTTTTGTTCATATCATTATTATTTTTTTGATAATACTAACTACTGTTTGGTTGATTAACAGCTTTTGATGAATTCAATGAATTTCTGTGAGGTGTATGTGTTGAATCTGGAGGCAAACTAGGCAGTTCACCCCATCTCCAGCTCTGTTGATGACTTTTATCATCCTCTCGTTCAGTACCTTCTTGTGTTATTTTACGCATTTCAAATTCTGTGTCAGATTGAACAGGTGAACATGGCCTAGAATCCTGATTCCTATTAAATATGATGATGACAATAAAACATAAAAATATTAATTTTATGTATAAAAAAGCATTATGTATACACTTTTCATTTCTATAATATTATATGTAATTTTATTATAATTTAATTATATTTAATTCTTATATATATTCACATATAAAATACTATTTATAGAATTATATACATAAAATTTTTATATATATATATATACACATAACAAACTTACTTTGTAACTTCAGTGTCACTGAAGAAATGAAAGTCTGTTTCAGGACGTTTATCTGTTGTTTCTTGAGTCGAAATAACTGATTCATTCTTGTTTTCTAATTCAGCAGTAGAATCTTTTACCATCTTTAATCAATATACATATCAATAAGTAATATTAAATCCATGATCAAATATTTTATTTTAAATGCAACAACTTACAGATTCGCCAAAGGATTCATCTGGGATAGATGCATCGTTCTCACTAATCTCTGTCTGGCTACTACTACCATTGCTACTCTTTCTCTGAGATCCTTTTTTTCTCAAAATGCTTTTCCTCTTTCGTTTCCTTTTGGTTGAATTACTATTATTTTTATTCTCTTCGACACTTTCGTCCTTTGAATTTTTTTTACTCATCGATGCGTTCGATTCATCACTCGATTTTTCTCTACCGCTACTTTGCATATCTTCTGTAATCGGTCTAAAATCATTTTTTACTACACTAATTTTTCGAATTCTTTCAGACGAAGTTACAGCTACAAAAGATTTAGGAGTTGATGCAGTTGGACATGATTCATCATCATTAATACCATCCATATCAAAAATTTCTTCTTCGCCTTTTAAGGAATTTCGTTTTTCATTTTTTTTTTCCTTCCAATCACTTAGTAATACTTTTTCAAATTTTTGTCTTTGATCTATAGGAAGTTCAGGAAAATTTTCTTTAAATAATCTTTCTTTATCTTCAGTTTTTAAAGCAGAATATTGTTCGCGAATTAATTGTTGTCTTTGCACTTCTCTTTCTTCTGGTGTTAAAGAAGCAATTTGAAGCCATTTTGCACGATGTTCTGATGGAACATCAGAGAATTGTTCATTTAAAAATTTTTCTCTTTCATCAGGAGGCAAAGCTGACATTTGTTCCCATTTTTCTCTCTCAATACACAAAATAGATTCTATGAGAAGTTTATCTCTCTGTTCTGAAGGAAGATCAGAAAGAATATTAAATCTAGATGATGGAAAACAATTATCTTCAGGTATAGGGGAACAAGCTAAATGAGGTGGAATTTCAGTATCAGTCGGAGAACCATGAGAACTAACTTCTTCAACAAAAAAGGCTTCTCCAGAATCTCCTAACTTCATATGGATTTGTCTAGGTTCTCCATTTATTTCTATATCCACCTGTGATAGAAAAAACAAAGAAAAAATTATTTATATATTTCTCTTCAAATTATTAAGAAAATTAAGATAGAAAAAATAGGATTTCAATATTTAAT
>NW_006263741.1:76420-88581 GCF_000469605.1 Apis dorsata | reverse complement strand
TAAAAAAAAAAAAAAAAAAAGTTTCATTAAAATTATCTTAAAAAAATATTTGATGTAAAATTAAAATTGAAAGTATGAATTAATCTTTGATATAAATATTTAACAAAACAAAATATGAATAGAATAACAATAATTCCAGAAGTTTCTATCTAAAATTATTTTTGAAAAACATTTGAATAAATATGAATTAATTATAATAATTATAAATATATAATATAAAAATAAATATAAACTTACTACTTTTTCTCTGGAACGAAGAACACCGAGCTTTCCAAAACGAACATGAAAGGGTGAACAAGTAAATGATCCATCCGGTTGTTCGACGACAATAACATCGATAGCACCAGTGAGTGTCGCCGCGTTAATTTCATTGTAGAAAACGCGAAAGTTACTTATGAATTTCCCAATGTAGTTCATACTGTACATTTTATACTAACGTATCGTTGAACCACACTCAAAATATATTCTCGTTAAAATATTTCACCGCGTTACAGTGATGTGTGATTTTCAAAATACTTAAAAATTGCCGCGAAATTGAAGAAATGTATTTGTTTAGTCTTTCTTCTCGAAAAACACCGAGTTCAAATACATCCAATATGAAAATTGACTTAACCACATCGAATCATTATTTTTTAATGGTATTAAAATCGATGAAAGTTATTATTAGTTTTTGTTCAAATAAATCAAAAACTATAATTGAACAGTGTTTCAATAAAATCTAATACCGTTAGTTACCGTTACGAGAAGATGCAGAACTGTCAAGAATTTGAAGCCGGGCAAATACTTCGAGCGTGTATCTATAATAAGTTTATTACGTAGATTGTGCATCAAAATGCACGATTAAACGAATAGCACGTTCAAAATTACAAACAAGTTCAATAGATTACACTTGCAAAACTCAATCAAAATTAAAATTCTTTGTTCTCATAAATGATTTGATGAGAAATCCACCCGACTACCAGCAGACGGTAGCCCAAATTGACGTTAGAACGGGTCACGTGCCCAGACTTGACCAATCCAAGTTCTCAAATACATCGGTCAATAAGGTTTAATACCACGTGACGTTATAAGAGTCGCGGGTTACCGCGACTTTTAAATGTTATTGCTCAATCTGAAAACATAAAAGAGATATTTATTTATTTAAATATATTTTTTAAAAGAATCCTCAAATTATTTCTAAAGTAAAAAAACAACGAATATTGCTTTATTTGAATTCATAAATTTTAAATTTTCAAGTTGAATTTTTTCTAAAATTGAATTTTTTCTAGAATTGCTTAATATTTAAATTTTAAGACAATTAAAAAAAAAAAAAATAATTTTGTTATTCATTTTTTATATTCATTTCGTAAAAAAACGGGAAAGATTTTAAAAAAATGAAGGTAACAAAGTTTTCCGTTACCTTGTTGAATTGTGCATTATGTAATTATATGATTTTATCAAAACAGTATCTCAATTGTTGTATTTTGTTTTAGAAGCAATATATATGCACAATATATATATATATAAATATGTGAATTTTTCATTAATACGAAAAATATATAATCATAATTTCATATAACATTTAAATAAAGTTGCATTATGTTTGAAATAAGATTAGATAAAAAATCGATAGAAAAATTGAATATTTATTTAAATCATCACAGAAATTTATTTAACGATGTGCACGAGAACACTGCATGCAAAGTGTTTTTGAATGCGTGAAATTGATCCATTATCTCTTTACCAGTCATGCGCCAACTATCGTCGAGAAAAAGATGTATTTTTGTACCTCTAAATCTTATAGACTAATATGTATTTTCGAATAAATCGAAATTTAAAAAAATAAAAATAAAAAAAATTTTTTTTATATAATCAATCACTTTTTTTCTTTCTTTCAATGAATACTATATAATTAAAACTACAAATTACAATTAAATTCTAATTTTCATTGTTTTATTTTAAAATAGTGAAATAGAAAGATTCTTAATTCGGAAAATTCGTTAAACATTTATCGCAATAAATCTACATGATAATATATTTGAATTTTTATGATAAATATCATACAAGATCATTCGATTTTATATAACTAAATCTTATTATTAATTTCAATTTCTTTTTTTTTTAATAAATTTAAAAAAAAGATTTTTAAATATAATATATTCTCACAAATTATATTATATTTTTCTATATATAATATAATATTTCTATTCATTTCTTCTTCGATTTATTTCTCATTATTATTATTCATTCTTTATTATTATTTATTCATTTATTTTATTCTTAATTTTCATGATATTGAAGTATTACACATATAAATATTATTAATGCTACTATTTTGATTAATAATTAAGCGTTAATGTGAAATGCAGGTGGCACTAGCACGCGTAACAAGATATAAGTTGAACAAAAATGTCATTGATAATCAATAAAATCGAAGAAGCAAATGTTTTCGAAGAAAAGTAGTATTTTTATGCGTAAACTGTTCTAATAATTTTATTGAACGCATGTTGCAATGTTGAATTCAGGGCCAAGGAATCACGAATTAGTAATAATTATTACATTCACAGAATACATAGTTTCTTGACATTCAGCGACTTGCCAAAATTGAACGACATTCAAGCCAAAACAGAACATAAAAGTATTTTTTGCTTCTTACTTACTGAATATAATAATATCTTCCTAACCTTCAAATCTTGCAATACTAAAGTTTCAGTTGCTAGTAATTTTTCTTTTTGTTTTTTAAATTTAGAGTTTATTTCAATAACACTTATGAAATCACGATATTATTGAAAGAATAACTATGAAGAAAAGAAAAAATAAAAATAAAAATAAAAAATGCATATTATATTGTATACATGCAGAATATCTGCGTTTTTACCATATTCATTATAGTTTCTCTTAGCAGACACTAGTAAACATGTATGGTACTTCTACGTATATGGTAAATGTGACGTAAAACTAACAAGCGAAAGTAAACCGTTTGTAAACGAAAGGTCTGATCGAGCGTACTGTCCTCTTTCCTGTTCTCCTGATCCATCCCTTCCATAATCTGTCGTAGATTTATTTTAAATTTCCAAAGAAAAATGAATCGTTGATTTTAAAAGAAATGATATACATAGAAGCTAAATTTCATGATGAGATTATTAATTCTAAATAAAATCATTATCTTTCAAAAATAAATAACGAATTATAAATGATTAATGAAAAAGAAATGGAAATCGAAATAAATTAATCGATTTCATAATAAATTTTTTCCAAAAATTTTTACTGATTTTTACTGAAACGGCTTTTAAATAACGGATTTTAATAATTTTTACATTAAACCTCGAAAGAACTGTTATTTCACGAGTAGTCCTTTCAATTTTTCTTGTTAAATTAATTAATTATTTAGTTAATTCGCAGAAATATAATTATGTGATTATCGTATCTATATTGCAATCGATAAATATATATCTATTAAATACATTTAAACACAAATCTAATTTCGAAATAGACTATTTCTTATTCTATTCGTATCTTTCTTTCCATTCGTTCTCACCTTTTACTTTGTTGTATGAATCAACGGAAAAGTTGGAAAATAAAGATAATAAATAAAATATCGTTGTGATAATAGTTTACGATTAAGAATTCGAAATCAAAATCTAAGAATCCTCGATGATTTAGTTCAAATATAAATTAATTTATTGATTATAGACACGACTGAATTTTACACATAATGCAAAATTTTTTTCTCTCGCGTAAAATTAAGCAATCAATATAATATTAATATCAATATTATCAGTATAACATTGATCAATTAAACAATTTCCGAGAAATGGAAAACAAATGGATTTCAAGTAAAAATGATTCGACAGAAAATTATATCGCGATTATATCACGAAAAATAAACCTTGTTTTAGACCTTGAGCTTTGATCTTTGAGCTTTGATCGTTCTATTCTTTGGTTTTGAGCTTTCGATAAAAATATACAAAATCGAATCTATGAAAATATGCAAAATCGACAAAATCGAAAGAAACACTGCCAAATGGAAGAAGCGAAGATAGATAAATTATGCAATTATTCTTCGTTTCTTCTTGATGTTTGTTTGGAAAAGATATGTTTTCATTTTCATTTCGTTTTATTTTTATAAAATTTAATATAATATATTTTCAACTAAATAGCGTTTTCATATATAATAACTATGTAAACAAGTATAGTATTTTATTTATTGTTAAATTGCATTGTATAATAAAACCAACATATATTTAAATACTTATAGACATGTATAGTTACACTCTATGTTTAATATTTCTGTTTCTACTATTGATATAGACTCTCACTCACCTATATATGATCCATAATTCCACTGTTGCGAAAGATTAAATTATTTCTTCAAAATTAATACTAATTCCAAACGAATATATGATTTAGCGTGTACTTTTGACAAATTTTGCGAAAATAAAAAATCTCTATCAACGGAAGAGAAACTTGCATGAACCGTTTCGTGCGAACATTCAAGTCAAACTGACTGAGTCAGCGACCGGAGAATCTCTTGACTCTCGATACTGCGCTCACGTTTTATCGTGGCCTCTTGCGATGGCTTAGCAAATATACGCTGATCTAAAGTTAATATATACCATGCGTCATAACATACATATCTATACATTGAACATATCTATACATATATATTGTATGTAACGTATAAGAATTGTAATGCTGGTAAATACGATCCTTGTTCAGCAGAGAAAACGCACGTGGCTTATGTTTTTACCATCGAAAGCTTTCCGATTGGTTGTTGGATACTCGGAACAGCGGTCGAGCCTTCTTTTGCCTTCTTACTTAGAAGAATGGGAGGAAGTGAAACACGCTATTGGATCATTGACCTATATTGCTTTGTACGTAACTGACTATCACCCCGTCATATTTTATCGTGAAATAATATATTTTTTTTTGACAATTACGTCAATGAAAAAAACTTGTTTTTTTACATCATCTTAAATTAATTTCATCTTAAATTTTTATATTAATGATAAATTCGTTAAAATAATTAATTTCATCAAAAATTTATCAGTAAAATGAAAATATGTAATTATATATATTATTTATTATTATAAAAAAAATAAATGATTAAATAAATACCAAGTAACGCAATCGAAAAGATACTGGTACGAAGGTCAAAAAAATAATTTTTAGTGACAAAGCTATCTTTCAAACAAAAAAATACTGGCTACTGCTACGTTGTTTACCGTATATTTACACTATTACGTGGTATTGTAGCTAGAATTGGCTCGATCAAAACGGAAGTATTTACACCTACATGCGATCGCGCATGATCGCACTGAAAAACAAATTAATTTCACAACTAAACGATAATAGCTTACTGATCAAACTTTCCTATTGATCTACCGTGTACAATAAGATTAGGATGGCATTAAGAGAAATGTATATTCGATAGTGATAAACAATATTCGATTGAGAACGATATTTTGCAACGATGTAAAATAACATTAGTAAAATGATAATATATTTTTAACCTCAATGTTGTTTTGTAAAGTTTTCTTTGTAATGAATCGCTACAAATCGATAATTTTCGAGCTATTGCGTAATATCGCAAGGTCATTTATTCTGCGCGCGCAAGTGCTTCATATAACATAAATTTTTCATTTATTAAATGGATAAATCTTAAACAAATTTTTTGGATTATTATTATAAATTTATAATATATAAATTTAATAGATGATAGAAAGTGAATTATCAACTTTTTGATTAACAGTTTTAGTATTTAAAATATATGTAATTATATATTTGAAATAACTGAAAAATTTTATAATTGTATGATAATGCCTATTTATAAAAATACATTTTCAAATATTTAATTAATATTAAATTTGCATTGTCTATTTATAAAACATAAAAAAAATTTATTCAAAATTAAAAATTTAAATTTAATCTCATTTATTTATTAATGGTGAATTTATGATTCACCATTTTCCTAATTATTTATCTTTCATGCCAAAAAACAAACGATTTTTGGAAAAATTATAAATAAATTTTCATATTTTTAATTGCGTTTTAATGATAGTGATAATTTTTAAAAATCAATACAGGTCAATACAATTTCATATGAGAAATGAGATCATTTAACCTAATAAATGTATCTAAAATACAATATTTCATATGATGAAATAATTTCAACTAATAATAAAAAAATGTTAGTTTTATAATTTGTTATTTTTGTATATATTTAACAATAATTTTTTTATTTTGATTTGTTCGATTGTCTCGATTGTTCGGTTTTATTTTCTTTATGTCGCATTATCTTGATTGAATTGATCAAAAAGAAAGAAAAATATATTGATTAAAAGGTAACGTTAGTAGTGATAGCTTCGTGAGGGCACCACATAGCGAACGATACTTATTTACGTCGATAATATCGACCAATCATTATACTTAACTCGACATGGTTCAAGTCCGTGCTCTTATTTTTCGTAGTTTAATTTGACATATTTATTAGATTTTACTAATTTACTTTTTACAAATTTAATCAATAACAATTTGTAAATAAGCAAACTAATTTGGAAATTATGAAATGTTAAAATGTTTAAAAAATTATAAAATGTTAAATATTTAATTCATTGATCAATTAATGATTATTTGTGAAAAATCAAATGCGAAATGATTTCATAATATTGCTAAAAATTACATGATTAATATTTCGTAACATTAGTAAAATCAATCAAGAGTAATAAATATGTCAGAAGAACAATTTATTTATTTAACATAATATAATTTCTTAAAAATTATTATTATTAATACTAAATGAACAAAAATATATAAAAAAAAAAAGTAAATATAAATATATATTTCATCAAATCAATGGATCAATTACTTTTCATATCGAGAGTTACATTATCGAGAATTAATAAAAAAATTGAAAAATAAAATTGATAAAATAGATTTATTGACAATTGATCGATATTCATCAAAATCATTGAATGTAAGACTCGACTATGATGTATCTCAAAAAATATTGAAAATAATTCCATAATGTATTTTGGATTGTTTCGAGTTATTTGTGATATTGATTTTTTTAAAAATGAAAAATATGTCTAAAAATTTTATTAAATTAAAAGAAATTATAATTTAATTTTTTCTCAAATAATAAGATATTATTATATGCATATTATTTGTAAGAAAAGTTTAAAGTATATAGCGAATGAATTGATAATTTCTTTTTTATATTATCAAGTTTCAACATATTTTTTTAGATGAATGTGTAATATAATATTTCTAATTATGAAATATTAGAATCGATTATATAAATATTCAGACACTGCCATTATATATATGGTACAAATAATAGGATATAATGAAGAAAGGAGAAAACGATGAAAAACAGAAAGAAAGAAAAAAGAAAGAGATTTGACAGATTTTTTTTTTATATATAAGAAGATATGAAGAAAATTTCATTTTTTTTTTTATCAAAATCATGATGATCAAGAACATATGACTTTTTTTTATATTGTGGTAAGTTTCTTAGTAAACATGATTACAATGATTTGTTACAATGAATATTGAAATCACGTATCACAAGTGTGCAATTTATCAAAATAAATTTTAATTTTATTTTTTAAGTGAAAAAAAAATATTTTTTTATAAATAATATATATAATGCATAATTAATTAAATTTTTTGCAAAAATATAATAAATTCTGAAATCAAAAATTATATTCGAAGATTTTTTTACCTCGTTATGCTTTCTTCTACAAAAATACTTGTTCTATTGAAAGTAATTTACTTTCCTTTTATTTTTTTATCCTAAAATCATTCATTTACCTACTAGAATAGTAAATAATTGAAATTGTAAATTTAAAAAAAAAATAAAATTAAAAAAATGAAAAAAAAAAAAAATAGCTAGGAAATGATCGATGAAATTTATATTTTCTTTCCAGTTTTTCCTATTTTTATTTTTTGTTTGCATCGAATTAACATTTTTTTTTTTCTTTAAACTTGGTGCACATTTATCGTGATTTTTTGATAGATTTATTATTACAGATAGAGATGAAACAAAATCGACATTATATTTAACAATTTTTTATAAAAAATAATAGGATAATTTCCTTGAAATGTATAATTTAAGAATTATTTTATATTTTATCTATTTTATTTATTTTTTATTTTTTATTTTACTATTTTTCTCACACCAATACAAAAGAATATTTATAAAGGTAATTAATTCTGATGAATTCGCATTAATTTTCATATTATCAACTGAGTTTATTTAAATAAATACTTTACATTAATCAATCAAATATTTGAATTTCAAATTTTTTTCGATAAACAAGAGTTGAAAATTTATCTTTTACTATCTTATTTCTGAAATTATTACATATTAGAATAAATATTGTATTAAACAATTTTTTATTTTTAGGTCTATCAGATTTTTCTCTAATAAAAGTATTTTGTTGAGTCAAACGATAATGGTTTGTTACCAATATCAATGTTTTTTTCATCAAAATACAAAGAAAATTAAAGAAACAATAATCATTCGAGAATATATTGATCTCATAAACGAGAAATCTTATTTTGCAGCCATTTTTAAGTTATTTATTATGAAACTCAAAATTTCAAGAAATTATTGTATGTAATACAATAATTTATTTTTAATTCAAAATCTATACAATTCAGTTTGCACCAGAATATTTATACATTATTGATCATATCTAATTTTATCGATATATCAGTTGATATGATATATTTATATCATTATTCTGAGTTCTTTGGTCAATAAAATACTTTTCTTTACTGATTAAATTCGATAATCAGATAAGCAACTAGATAATGCAACGAAATCACAATAAAAATACAGAAGATAAGTATACGGTAGTCACATCGTCGATAATTAAACATTTGTCTACATCAATTCATTATGATTGTTCAAATTCGATTATTTTTTTTACTTTCCATTTTATTCACTGCTAGTTTTGCGAATTTTCAAGATGCTACGTAAGTTCTTTTAATTAATTAATAATTAATAAAAATAAATTAATTATTATTAGTAAATTTTATTAGTAAATTTATTAGTAAATTTACTAGTAAATTATCTTGTTTTTAATACATGAATTTCGATAATATTCATTGTACAATGAAATATTGTATAATTGTATTCATTCGCAATAATTATAGAGAATATTAAATTAAAAAAAAAAATTTTCAAGAAAAAAGACTAATCTTAAGTATATTTTTCTTAAAATATAGAAAGAATAATGAAAGTTCTGGAAAGATGTCGACTATAGTCAATAAATTATTCGACATGGCATTACCTTCAATTAAAATATTTATTTTAAAACATAGATTAGATCCTATGAAATTGAAAGATTTATCCCAAAATCTGGTATTTATATAATTTATATAATAAACTTGATCAAAATATATCAAATTTGAACGATAATTATTTTTTTATTTTTATAATAGAAAGGAGTAATAATTCACCATAGAACTCTTAATTTAACGAAAGGTTCTCTTGAAGGGTTATCAAATGTAAATCGGGCAAACGATATTATTTTGTCTTTTGAAAACAAAATTCTAACTCTAGATGCAACTCTAAGATTCAATGATCTTAAGGTAAAAGATTAAAAGAATCATAATATTATCGAATATACTTTTAAGAAAAATCATAATAATACTTCAATTTTAATTTTTTAGGCTAATTATAATTATCATCTTTATGATTTACTAATCAATAAAAAAGGAAAAGTTTATGGTTATATCAAGGACATGGAGATACGAATAATTATAGATTTAAATATGAACAATTATAAAGTTGCTGTTCCTATGGCTAATATTGTTAAATTAAAGTAATTATTATTATATTTATACAAATTTTTATCAACTGCTTTTATCAACTTTGTCTATAATATATATAATATGTATGAAAAGTAATTTTAATTTTTTGATTAAAATTTTTCTTATTTTCAGCAAATTTGATATCGTTTTTAAGGGTAATATAGATGATCCAATAGTAAATGCTGCAATTAAAGCTATTAGTAAAGTATTTCGTACAAATATTATAAATATGGTGAATACAGAATTTTCGAAGGTATTGCAGGAATTTGTAGACGAAATCAATAAGAAGATACCGCAACCTAACCAAATATTAGATAATGATAATATTTGGTATTATTTAAAATCTAATTTATCTTAGATAGGCTTTGTTTCATCTTTACAATACAATTTATTGAATTAAAAAAAAGATATGTAAAATATCTTGTAAAGATATGTAAAATAAAAGATGATGTAAAATATAAAGATGTAAAATAATAAAGCATCCCATTTCAATATATGTTTCTAGTAGAGTTTTAAAATATCTAATATTTTTATATTTAGGATATTATTACAATTATAATATAATACATATAATATCAGGTCATACCTGAGTTGCGCTTTGTATAGGTTAGATGAATAGACTGGATACATATGCAAGTTAATTAATCTGTTATTATCCACTTTTGCGTACAATATAATCCATATTCTTTCCCATTCCATTTTAATACTTAACATATGTTATATATACGTTTAGAATTATCATATACTAGCCATCAATATAATTTTTTGTATCTTGCGTTATATCTTTCGTGTATACTGTGTTTTATATTCTATATATACCAAATAACATTTTCAGATTAAATCAAATCAAACAAAGATGAATCGATTAAATTCGATTCGAATCGAATTATATCGATTTACATATATATATATATCGAATTAAATCGAAAAATAACGACCAAAGCCGAACTGAACGATCACGTGCTACATCGTTACGGCAGACATTGGAAACGAGCAAGTAAACGAATAGCAGTAAGCAGTAAATGTCGCGTCGCTATGGAACCGAGTCGAGCCGAATTGAACCGAGCCGAAACGAGCTATACCGAGAGATACCGAACTGAGAGCGCAGGACGCTTGTTTAGTGACAAATGCACGCATCGAAAGGAGCAACTGTCAAACAGCTTTTCGGGTTAGCATCGATCGGAAAACGACATCAACTATAAAACTTTAATTCAAATACACATCGTGATCCACGCATTAACGATAATTGTTTCAACTTTTTATATTTCTAATCCTATTAGGACAAGAAATGAGTATTATAAAGAGAAATTGATAAGAACGATCAAAATGCAACGTGTTAAGGAAGGCGGAAATGCATTCTCACAACATATCGTATCAGAATCGCGGTGAAAGGAAGAAGGGTTCGATGGGAAATTGGTGCAGCACATTGTTTAGCAAATGAAACAGGAATCGGTGAATTCGTGAGTGGTATAAAGGCAGAAAAGAACAGGACAGGGCAGAATTTTTGAATATTCGAAAATATGTTTGATTTTGAGGTTGAAAGTCCAAATTTGAGTCATCATCAAAAATATAACGATATCAATTAGGAAAATAAAATAAAGGAAAAAAAAAAAGAAAAAACGAAAAGATTGAAGCTTTAGTAGTAGAACGATTGCAAAATTTTAAGATTTGAGAGACAAGCGGAGATTATAAGCGGTGACAAGCGGTGACGAGCGGTGGCGCGCGAAGCGGAACCGAGTCGGACCGAGCGGAACCGAGCGGAGCCGAGCGCAAACTCGAGCGAGGCCGAAGCCGAAGCTGAAACCATAGGCAAAAGCGAAGGAAGGTTCGGACTTGGGTTCGGCGCGGTAGCGCTGGTTAGCGAGCGGATAAGCAGCTAACGGATCGGCGGCGTATCGCGAGCAGCCGAGAATGTGCGCGCGCGTTTAATAATTGACTGCTCTTCTTTTGGCAGAGCAACTCATATCGAACTTGTTTCTTGAGGCGAGTGCGCGTCTTCCTGGCTGGACGCGCGCGTGTACCGGCCGTGTATGGACGGCGGCACGCGTGCACGAGTCGAGGAGGAAAAAGCCCTGGATTCGTCTCGCCTGCGATCCTCCGCTCGGCTCGGCTTCACAAGTTCCTCCTCGGCCGGCAGCTCTCGTATCGCCAGGCGTAAAAGGAAGAAGAGGAGACGACAACAACGACGAAATAGTAACGTCGACGACGAGGACGAACTCGTCGTCGTCGGTGGCGGTGGCGGTGGCGAAGTAAGCACCGTCAACGAAACTGTCGACACAATCCTCGCGATTAAGGAAGAACCGCAACAGCTAGGAGGGCAAGTGATATCCAGCCAGGAATCGACGAAACCACCGAAA
>NW_006263741.1:65635-76097 GCF_000469605.1 Apis dorsata | reverse complement strand
ACACGCTTCTCAACCGTCGAACTGCCAGCAAGCGATCGTCCAGGAGATGCAACGCGAACGCGCGTAGGAACGCGATGACGATGGATCTCCAGAGACTGATCACTGAGGTACACGCTAGGCCCGCGATCTGGGACCAGAAAAACGTCAACTATCACAATCGCGACGTCATCCTGAAGATGTGGCGAGAGATCGCGAGGGCTTGCGAGGTCTCCAGTGAGTATACGCCTCGCTTTCCTCTTCCCTCTTCTCTCTTCTTTCCACCTCTTCCATTCGCGCCTGCGTCACACACCTCTCTCACTCTTTCTCTTGCCTTCTCTCTCTTTCTCTTGCAATTCGTCCCCTTCCACTTTTTCTTTCCCTCCCACTGCCTCATTTCAACCGTCCCTACTACGTATGTATTTCCTTTCCCGCAATCTATGCCATCAATGTGTATGATCCCTTTTATTTATCAATCAAATGATGAAACAGACAAATGAACGACTTTAATGATTTTTTTTATAATATAATTGATTATGAATTCGAATATATGTATTTTTAAAATAGAAAATAGAAAATAGAACTATCGAAAAATAATTATTTTAAAAAATTTCAAATTAAAATCAATCGGATATAGGTTTTAATAAATACAATATTTTATACAATTTTAATAACTGGTTCAAAAAAATTATGTTCGAAATTGCGGTTTCAATTCATATTGTTTGAAATCAATTTTATTCTTTGTGCAATTAAAGAAAATTTAATAATTCATAGCATTGCTTTTCCATTAATGTATTTGTTTCTTAATTTTTTATAAATTGTTTCTATCAATTAAAAATTAATGAAATGTTTATATATTTATTCGTTGATTATCATTTATTATTGAAATAATAAGTTGCGAAAATTGTTTTGGCGAAAAAATTTACATAAGAAAATTTTGAAAAATTTTTTTCAAAACAAAAGATTAACAGATAGTCTTCATTTCCAGCGGACGTCGCGAAATCGAAATGGAAGCATTTACGAGACAATTTCCGCAACGAATTAAAGAAAACTTATCGAGGAAAATGCGATGGTGGTGCTAATGAGCACGACTCGAAATGGGTTTGGTTCAAGAGCCTATTCTTTCTACGAGATCAAATGAACTCGAGAGTGATTGGATGCACTCTTTCACAGAATTGTTCGGCAGCCCTTCGATCATCGCCGGAAGAAACTCAAATCGAGCCTCAAATTGACATTTTAGAAGGACACGAGGAAACTCAGTTCGATGATTTAGATGGTGATTCTTGCCAATCTTTGCTCTCAAATGACGATGGCCTGCATCAAGTTATGCCTCCACCTAAAATGAACAAGATTGGTAGGAAAAGAAGTTTAATGGATGCAATGGAAAACAATTATACCGAAGTCGATCGAAAACGATTCGAATCTTTGCAAAAAAGGTTAAGCGTATCGCAGGAGGAAGAAGATGACACTTATCATTTTCTTATGAGCGTTCGAAATCCTCTTAAGAGTTTACCGCTCGATAGACAGATGTTTATTAGGTTGAAAATTCAAGAGCTCGTTTACAATGAAATCAACTTGCAGAATCAGCAGAGTCGAACGTATGAAGTTTCACAAGATGTAAAACCTCCAAGAACAGGGAATGTTAGCGGAGTAGTTGGAACTGGCGCCGGACTCGGAGGTGGCGATGCTTGTCTCGGCGAATCCATACCTGGTGCCGATACAAATGGAGGCGGTAGTGGCGGTGGTGATGGTGGTGGTGGTGATGGTGGCGGTGTTGGAAGTAGTTTAGGGGGAGAGCAAACCGTTAACGATATGTCTAACCACCCTGCATCATTACTTCAGAATTGCACGACAGAGGGCTCCAGCGATGATACCTTCTTCGGTTAATTTAATTTACTTTTTAAGATGTAAGAATTATAATTTTATTAATAGGAAATAAACAATGGTATTTTTTCAGTATCTTATTGCTCATAATTATTTACACCGTTTTTGAAAAGAATTCTTTTTTAATCTATAACAATTACTTACTTACAATTATTACTAAAGTTGATGAAGTTTGATGAAACTTACGTTTACAATTAATAAAAAATAAAAAAAAAGTAGGATCGATATATTTCGTTATTTTTAGTTGAAATAAATTTTTATTTTTATTTATTTATTTTTTTTCATGAAACTATCCTCTGCATACTGATTTGTTTGTTATTATTATTATAATTATTATGATTATTGCTATTGTTCTTATTGTTGCTATTAATATTATTAATGTGATTGTCACTATTTTCATTAATCTGAACATATAGATTAAATTGATTATATTTGTTAGCACAGCATTTATTTCATGACACTTTAATATGATAGGTTAAATGGTATGTATATTTCTTTTAAGAATATATTAAAGATTATGATTTTCGTACTGATTTAAAAATTAATCGATCATAGATAAAAATAATTTAATTCAGTTTTATTTCTATTCATATTCTAATTCTAAATTTAGACTCAATATATGTATATATAACATATGAAAAAAATTGACAATTTTTAACAAGAATATGAAATAAAAACGATAGAGAAGTTTTACTATGAGGTGTTCGTGAGTTATAAAATATTGAGTTGGAATATTCAACCTTTTGTTGATTTCGCGATTTGTTACATAATTTTTTTGTCATAATTCAATGAATAGTTTGTAGATTATGAAAGAGCATCAAATAAAATTTATCCAATAGTGCTCTCTCATGTGCAATAACTGCTTCAAGATTTTTTTTTATTTTTCTTATCGAATAAGTATATATATTTATACGTAATATCGTCAAGGGAATGACGACATTAATCTTTCGTGAATCTATGTCAACGATGAAGTATTATATCATAAAACTTCCAATATAATATCGTTATGTTTTTTAACATAACCTTGTTCTTTATTCTCTTCTCTTGTACTTTATAATTTCATACAAAATATTTATACAGCACAACATAAAGTTTTTCCGAATTATCGAGTTGAAAATTCATTTTATATATTTTTTTATTAATCAAATTCTTAAACGATAATAATCAATATTTGCAATCGATCAGAACACAAATAACATTTGAATTTTTTCATTTTTCAATGTTGCATAATTAAAATTATGCAACATTATAAATTATAAATCAAATATTATTTATTAATCATTCTTTTATATTTTTCGTTTAGTTTTTTAATAGAAAAATAGATTTTAAAATATAATATAATAATAGAATATTCAAGTTTCCACATTTCAGTTAACAAACTAAATAATGAATATCATAAAATATGGCCATAAAGAGTATTGTGTGTATGTTCCGTATGCCGAGATAAAGTCATTCGAGTTGAGTTTGCACCAGTTTCTCGCGGTTGTTCATCGTTCAGCTCTGAATTACATATATTGAACATTGAAGAAACGACAGATAGCTAGTTTTGAATACAGTTTTAATCAAACCAGGTTATTAAGTATAATTTTTAGATTATCGGAAATGGTATGTTGTTGAATATTTTAATCTCTGTTAAATTGAAAGAAGTGTAAAAAAAAAAAAAAAAAGAAAAAAGAGGCGTTAACATTTATTCGAATTTATTGACTATGATAAAAGAAAGCTTTTAGTTATTTATGAATTGGATAAGACACTATCACTATCATTGTTTAATGAATGAAAACGATTGGGTAAGATCGATGAAATCTCGATTTACTTGAACTGTTTTGCTATTGCTTTTCCTATTTCTTCATCAAGTTTTACATGGAAATAACGAGGTAACTTTTCGTTCAGATGGAAAAGTCACGTCGTCTAGACGGGATGCGCTATATTTGCACGGTATATTGCACAGGTTGAATAGCTTATTCGAAAGTCTGGCTTGCCTCCTAGTTTGTTCAACGGACCGCTCGGTTTTCCCATACAAAGAGAATTAGCATCGTCTTCTTTATCTTTTATTTTCCTTATTTTTTCTATCTTGTCTTCATTGTTCATTTTTTTTCTTTTCTGCAATAAATTATTATCATATTGTTTTCGACGATATGACAAAATGGCATAATTTATCTTTTATTTCTTTTCTATATATAGTTTATTATTATTCCATACATATCATATTAATATTTAAATTAATATATTGCAAGCACATTAATGGTATTAATAAAAAATGGGATTAATAAAAAATTAAATTATCGCGGACATTTTGAATAAATAGTATTTATTGTTTGTTAATTTGTTATTTGACATTTTTTCAAAGAAGAAAAACTGATAAAAGTTTCATTTTAGCTTCATTTTGAAAATATGTCTCTTAAATAAAATTCTCGAATAAAAAACATTTATATTTAGTTCGAAATAATTGTTGACAAATAAAGAACTAACAAGTCGACAATCGCTGGAGACGACCGACAGAAGTTTTCTTTGATCACAAAGCAAAATGTAAATGCTTCCCCTTTTTACTATCCCGACGTTTCTTCTCTACGATCGTTCATCTTGCATAATCCGAATCGTTTTGTATTTGATATCATATATTGGATGTTGACAAACAAGACAGTTGATTTTAACAGTAAATAGTTTTACATTAAAATATAGATAAATATAAATAATGTATAAAAATGTATACAATAATTAATCAGTTAAAATCAGAATCCAAATTTTGTTTTATAACATTATTTTTTTGATAGTATTTGAATATAGAGAAAAATAAGACAAAATATAATGATTTTGAATCTAAAAATATATTTATTAAAAAATTAACCTAACCTAACGTATATTTCGTTTCTATTTATCTATCGAAAAATACAAGAATTTAAAAAAAAGAAACGATAACTAGCCATTTCTTTGATTTTATTTAGTTTGATTTTAACACAATCACACATCATACATACTCGCACTATAAATATCATACACTTGTGATCTAATATACTTAGTTTGACAATGGTGATTATTGACGGTGTGCTTCACCCGACCTGGCTTGACCTGGTCTGACAAGGCCCAATACACACCGACAGGAATGACGCGCGAAAGCGAATGGAAACCTACGAGTGAAACGAACCAGCTTCAGACAGAGCCAGCTTCGCCAGTCAGACTTTAGCTAGCGTCCAAACCGGTGCATTTCATTGGTATAATTTCTATTCGCACGCGCGCAAGAACAATTTCCAGCTGTCGCGAATCAACAATTGCAAAAGATAAAATCGAAAATCGCCAAAATACGGAATAAAAACGCGTGCGTGAAAAGTTATAACCGTGAACGTTATAATCAAAGGTGTGTTACAAAGAAATTGATTTTTAATGAATGTGTAAATGAACGATGGAATAATTCAGAAACGAAAGCACAATTTTTTGAAGAAATGGAAAATCGTTGAGCTCAAGCTCGAAGTAAGTGATATCGATATACATTTATCTACTAATTTTCAAATCGTTCGTCATATTAAATTGTTCAACAATTACAATGGAACTCGCGATAATGATTAACGGCCGACCTTACGACACTTATAACAACCGGCAATCATGCTCGATCGATTAATCGAAATAATTATTGTTTCGAAACGATGCGTAATATCGATATCATTGATACGTCGTCGAACGATGTTTATCTTTTGAAAAATGTCACTTTTGTTTTTTCTTTCACAATCAGCGATGAATTTTAAATATTGCCATTGTTCTAATGAACAAGATAAAATTTTCTAGAAAACTAATAAATTTTATTAACAAGTATGAAAGGAAGAAAGGAAAAATATATAAAATATGCAAATTTTTTATCGAAACAAATTATATCATTCAAGTAAATCGAATCCAGATGCAAATCTTTATTAACATTCATTATATTTGATTATATCGTAATTTCTTATTTATTCAAATAAATAATTTCTGGATCGTAATTAGTGTTAGATTAAGAAGAATGTGATGTTAGCGTCAAGAATACCTTCCTGGCGCCAATCAAATACTTTCCTATCAGATATTTCCCTTTTCCTCCTCTTCAAGTTATAATGTTTCATTGCCGATTAAGTGCTAACAATTTCATTCCTTTGCATTATTTACGAGTGAAAGTATGTCTTTTGCAAATTTAAACATCATGATTTCTTTCATTCATTCTCCTTTCTCTCTGTTATTTCTTTTCATCTATATCCCATTTCTTTTTTTTTTTGAAACATGTTTTGTCTATATCCAATTTCTTCCTTTCTTTTTTTAAAACGTGAAAGACATGTCGAATAAGAAAATAGGAACACAAAAAGCAAATTATCTACAATTTCAGATCATCGTTCAACAACGATAAACGATATCAAGAATCGATCGAAACGATCAGGCTTCGCGTGGTAAACGAATTGGCCGCTAGTACCTTATAAGGCGCGAAGGTTCGCACATAACAGCGCTATCGTTTTCCAATCCGGCAAAACCGGCCTTTGGCCACGTTTGCTTCTCGAATTTCGCAATTTCGCCTTTCCAGAGATACCTATACTTCCCGTGATCTCGAAACGTGATCAATTTCGCGAAACTGCGCAGCTTGATTTGCACTCGAAGTAAATTTATGATACAATAGCTGGGTTTACAATATCGTTGAATTATAAATAAAAAACGTCTCGTCTAGGAGAAACGTTGTCCGCTAGATTTTCGTCAACAATTAACCCGTACAAAGCACTAAAAACGCGAGTGGTACACGTCGAGGCGTGGCGATGCATAAACTGTCGCACTCGACTAGCTCGTGAAACGTGTTTGCGCGGTCACGTTGGCAACACTAGCAGGAAATAGCTTTCATTGGACGCAGACAGAGACGCATCGGGTCGGTTCGCCTTGCCTTGCCCCGCCACACCTAGCCGCGTCGCGCCAAAGCCTCGCCTCGTTTTGTCACGCTTCGCGTTTGCGCAAACCTTCTCGAACCTGATCAAACGTGAATGTTTCAAGCACAAGGGAGACTGTGCGAATTAAAAGGTTTGTTGTATCTCAGAGAAAAATGAGAAATTCTTCGCGAGTAGATATGTAATCAAAAAAAACACGATGTGATCACGTGTATATATAACTAGTAACCATTTCTTTAGTGCGAAACGCGTTGCCTGTACTGATTTCAGTTGAATCACACTTCGATCGAAATCTCGTCTTTTGGCTACTCTCTTCCTTTTCGAAGAGACTTTCAATTCGCAATGAAATATTTGGTATAAAAAAATAGAAACTATTCGAGAGAAAGTAAAATTTGTAGAGGAAGAAATTGAAACAGAAATAGTAGTAGTAGTAGTAGTAGAAGAAGAAGAAAAAGAAGAAGAAAAAATGAAAATGAGCGAAAGTGAGTCATCGTGAAAGAGTCAAGTGTGATAAAACCGCTTGCGCAAGCACGAGTAAACCTTTGATTGTTGGAGGGAGAGCGAACTGATTGACAACAAGGTGGTTTGAGCAAACGTATACACGCGTTTTCAAAGGCAGGCGTACCAGCATACACGATACAACGTTTGATCAGCTTGTGAACTCGTGTTGAGTAGCGGTCCCTCAGTTGGACGTCGAGCGTAGTCATCCACGCTCCGTTTATCCTACTTTTCTTCGCGTATGTTGTTCGGTTATAAATTGCTATTTCGGTGCAACGAATCGTTGTTTCAAACTACTGCATTTTATTGGCATTTGAAAGATTTATTAAAGGTGTTTTAATTCGTTCAAGAATCGAGTGAGCGCAAAAGCAACAATGTCAACATCGGATTTGATCGGATATTCGCACGATTTTCTTGCAGAATTTATTCAACTTTATCGTAGTTTTCCCTGTTTATGGCAGATTAAATATAAAGGATATAAAGACAGGTTGCTTCGAAATCGTGCTTACGACGCCCTTGTACAGAAATTAAGGGAGGTTAATCCGATAGCGGATAGAGAGACTGTGATACGAAAAATTAATACCCTGCGAACTGCATTCAGAAGGGAATACAAGAAAGTACGAAGCTCTCAGAGGATGGTCCAAAATCCCCGGCAACGATACAAATCTTCGTTATGGTACTACGATATTTTAAAATTTGTCGCGGAACAGAACGAGACAAGTCCATTGGACGAAGAAAGGGATGTTAAAAATGCTTTGGTTAACCCAACGGATCTCTCTCAAGAGGAGATGATGGTACGACCTCGTACAATTTTTTTCAAGACTGCGCGAATCGAGACTTTCCTCTCTTATTTTTTCTTTCTCTTACAAATCCTTTTTCTATCTATCTATCTAGATTCATTTCCTTTCTTTTTCTCGTTCCATACTACGTAAACGATTGAACAAATTTATTTGACTTTATTTGATTCTCAAGATAGGATATGAAATTTTTCATAAATTCGTCGACACGCAAAAAGAAATGCTCACTTGCATTTCATCATTTTGTAACGCGTCTATCGCGACTATATGATAAAAGTCGAGAAGAGAGAGAGAGAGAGAGAGAGAGAGAGAGAGAGAGAGAGAGAGAGAGAGAGAGAGAGAGAGAGAGAGAGAGAGAGAGAGAGAGATTTTGCGAATAATACATACATATATCTCTTCGATACCGAACATCGAGCTTGTGTCTCTTCCTCCATTCCTATCTTTTCCTCTCATTTTCGCTCGTCCTTTCATTCATTTCCTCTCTTTCTCTCTAGCCATCGCTCTCTCGTTATTTCTCTTTCTCTTTGCGGCACTTTATCGATCCAGAAACTCAACGTGCGCTAGCACGTCGGAATTACGTTCGAAATCGAAAAAGGAAAGTGGAAAAAAAAAATGATTATTGATTTGTTTACTCAATTGTTTCATATACACGAAATATAATAATTTATTGGATGTTTGAATAAAACGCTTATTTATTTCGTCGAAAATATATTGGACACGGATGTAATATGATCCGATTCGACGCGATGCGATAACATACATAACGTTCATAACCATGAATCGGGTGATTCTTTTGGACATTAAACGTCCACTGTTTATATGCGTTCACTTCTTCATCGTTTATTCATATGCTATATTTCGATCGCCACTATAGCCCATATATCCGTATATCATTCAATTACAGCTGGCAACCTAACTGTTTTTTAGTCTGTGCAAACGGACGTAGACAAGATCGAGCCACCATCGCCCGTACCCTCACCGGGAGCTAGTTCTGTCCCAGCTTTTCAACCGATCATCTTGGAAACCGAAGGATCATACGCGAGAAGAATATCGAACGCCGCGCAAACCGATTACTTGAGAAGAAAGTATCAACAGGAAAATTTTCAGGATCGTCAACCGAAGGAATCGAGTCGCGAACTCTCTCCGAGACATTTCACCAGCTATGATGATCATTTCGAGACTTTTGGTCGTTACGTGGCCGGCAAATTGAGAAAGTCAATGCCTCGACAAAGTATCATCGCCGAGAAGATAATCGCGGAAGTTCTCTTAAGAGCCAATCTTGGCACCTTGGAAGAAACTACTTGTCTTACGGAAAAAGTACCTTCTCGTTGCTTCTTGGTAATGGGCGATCGTTAAATCGTTGAACGATTATCATATTTCTCGTTATTCCCTCGTTCCTTTCAAAAAATTTTTCGATATATCCATGTGCTTTTATTCATCTATTTTTTACCCGTATGTATTAAGCATACGTACGTAATAAACACGGCCATTCTTATTCGAAGAACAACGGACAACGAAACGACAATCTGAAAAAAATTTCCGTGCGACAATGGCGGAGAGGTTGTATTGCGAGCAAATAAATTCTGGCAGCCAGCCAAAATAAGGTTTTTCGTTTCACCATGTATCTTGAAAAACAGCGCATGAGTTTTATTTTTTCATTCACGAATAAATTATCGGTAAATATCTAATATTTCTATAAATTAACTATACTTACTTAAATTACATCATTATTTAGATTCAGAGTTTCTCTAAATTTCCTATAGATTTAATTTCATCATACCTTTCTATCTGTGAATTTATTGAACGATCTTTTGATTTGTTATACTATTGATTTGTTCTACGATCTCAAATTATTTTGTATTTATATAAATAACATTAATCTATGCAATTCGATATTATATATTTGAAACAATAGGATTTTCGTTTTTTAATAATTTTTGCGCTGAGAGATTAATTTGAAAAATTCAATAATTTGAAGAAATAACAAATTATTGAAAAGATTTATATTGTAATATGTTCTGTGTATTAAATCCAAAACTTAACGGAAGACGAGGTGGCCGAGTGGTTAAGGCGTTGGACTGCTAATCCAATGTGCTCTGCACGCGTGGGTTCGAATCCCATCCTCGTCGATTAAAAAGTACTTTTCGTTCTTTTTTCTTTTTTTCTTTATCGTATCTTCATATAACCTTGATTATACAAAAAATTTTAAAACGTGTAATATATATTAATTATTTTTATTATTTATTATTTATTGATAAACAAGTTAAAATTAAGAAAAAATTNATGATATAAAAATTAAAATAGTATAATATTTTAAAGTTATTATATAAAATTAATATAAAAAAAAAGTTAATAAAAGAAAAAGATCCATATTATACAGTTAAGTAATGTATCTATGTGTTTTCACGTAACATAAAGAATTAG
>NW_006263741.1:55885-65462 GCF_000469605.1 Apis dorsata | reverse complement strand
GGGGAATCGAACCCCGGTCTCCCGCGTGACAGGCGGGGATACTAACCACTATACTATCGAGGAGGGGACGATTTTGTTTTCTTTATTTACGGTTCACACTATTTTTAATTATTTTTTATACTTTATTTTTATATTTTTTTATCATATTCTATATTTATATTATGGAATGATCTTTTTAAAACAAAAACTTTTTATTATTACTTTGAGAATTAATTTTTTATTAGTTTAATATTTGTCAATGGAAATGTTAATAGGTTATCTTCATTTTCTTATTTATGATTCAACATTGTCCTCGTATTAGATCAATATTTTTGATTGCACATGATTAATTTTGATTTATTTTTGTTTTATTATTTAATTCATCATTTTTATACTATTATAATTATTTTTTAATAATTATAATCTTTAATCGTTGATTTTAGTTCATTTCGATAGCTTAAATATCATTGAACGCTTAAAAACTTTTAGAGTGATTCTTGATTTGAATAAGAGCAAAGACAGTCCTTTCTTTACGATGGCTCAAAAATTGTATATTAAACATAAATTATTAAAAAAGATATTTTTTGTTTTATATTTTTTGTTATATTTTTGATTGAAATTATTAAATTTATATAATTATTAGTTAAAATATATGATAATATTTTTTTATAATTGATTTATGTTTTATTACATTAAGTTTAATCTTGTCGAATTTTTAAAAAAAAAAATTATTCTTATTTCTTCGAAAATATATATGTGATTTGACAATTATTAAATTTTATTTAGAAAAAAAATATTTATTTATAATTCATAATCATTTTAATTCTATTATATTATTTGCGATAATTATTTTAATTGTAACAACTATTGATAAAGAAAAAATTATATAATGTAATTAGAATATTTTATGCAAAAAATTATAGCAAAAAATTGTATGTCATTAAAGTTTTCAAATCAATTTCATCCTTCGATGAAATTGTTTGGTTAAGCAAAATTTATGATTTAAACCGTTATGTTTGAAAAGACGTTTACCAAAATTCATGAATATTTTATTTGTAGACATATGTCTAAGAATGACACGCAAATTGTAGTTTCAGCTTTCGAAAAGATATCGAAGGGATTATGTTATGGAAGTTCTTAAATATTTTTATATATAGGTAACAGTCTTCAAGAAACAGCTAAGTGAAGTAAAGCTAGTTTTAACTTTCGAACCTCAAGTAGACGTTAGAAAGCCTCATAAAACAAGGAAATTCTTCTAAAAGTTTCATACATTTACATTGTATGTGATCTCGATAAATAAATTGAGAAATAACAAAAACCTTTTAAGATATGAAATCTATTGATAAGTATAATAAATCGAACTGATAAGTATAACATTTTAAGTATTTTTGAATAAATTTTAAGTTTAATAATTTTCAATAAACAAAAATCCAATATTAACAATTTACAAATATTTACAAATGTTTATAAATATATCTATATTGTTTAAATTTTCTATAATACGAGAAAATCAAATGATACAATATAGAGATAACTTAAATAAAAATATATTTCATTTGTTTTATTAACATATAATGTCATTGTTGTAATACGCCAAAGATTACAACAGCCCGGCTAGCTCAGTCGGTAGAGCATGAGACTCTTAATCTCAGGGTCGTGGGTTCGAGCCCCACGTTGGGCGAATATTTTTTTTTCACTATTTCTAAGAAATCAATTAATATTTCTTGTTTCATATTGCCTAATATGACATTTGTTTCTTTCTTTTTTTTTTTTTTTTTTAGTTTCAAATCAATTAAAAAAATTGAAGATAAAAAAGAAGAAAAAGAAGATTAAGAGTAAGAATATGATAGGGATAGTTTTTATTTTGGTAGGTTTGAATAATAATATAATTCTCGATAAATTAAAAATAAAATAATTATGCATTAATCATAAATATACGAAAATTATATATGAAAAAATAATAGGTGTGTCAGTAATCAATTATTACGAAGATCTTTATTGAAGGACGACTATCATGACAAAAGAAATCCGCCCCCGGGTGGGCTCGAACCACCAACCTTTCGGTTAACAGCCGAACGCGCTAGCCGATTGCGCCACGGAGGCTTCTTGACTTGTTCTTTTTAATACGTAATGCAATCTTGCTCGTTAAATACAATGAATTGCTCGAGAGGAAGAAGCGATAACAATAAGTGGAATTCCAACAGGTTTCTCGTTGAATAACAATAGATTATTGCATGACATATATTATAAGAAACTGAAACAAATGTCGAATTGTAAATAATAAATAAGATAGACAATATTTTTGAAGACACGTTTCGTCATTTAGTCTACTTCGATATTCGAAAGTAAAAGTAGAATGTATAATATTCGTTCGTTATATGTTTGAGTTCTCGCGAATATATGTTCACTAGTTATCTCCTACTACGAATTCCCCTTGAATCCAGTGAATAATTTCACATCGAAATAATACATTTAATAAATTTCTATGAACGTTTAGAATCTCAATTTTTCTTTTAGCTATTATTTTTTACATTCATCAAATATATTGTTTTCAAATATAAAATAAAATTTCCTTAGTTCCTAGCAGATACATTCCGTAAGTACATAAATGCTGCGTGTTTTTGTTAGTCACGTGTACAGCTAAAAATCGCATGTGTATATGCATAAAGTCTATCCTGGATTTCACGGTAAATTACATCAATGCGATGCTCGTTTAAACGAATTTGAGTGGTTAGACGAATTGCGTGAGTTAAAAAGGGTGTGCACGTGGTATTTAGTCGAGAGCACACATAAGGAAAAATGACACGCGTGACTGCTCAGTGGAAGAGAAAAAGACAATCGTTAGTTCCATAGCGGGAACGTTGAAACGAGTTCGAGTTTGAGGGTCTTGCCAGAATATGGTAAAGGGTGTTTGCGAAAGATAGGTTAGGAACGTAGGGAGTCGATTCTTGCAAAGGACTCGTTATCCTCTTCTGTTGGTTTCGATGACGGACTAACTCTACAAGGATCAAGCAAAAGAAAGGGAAAACGAAACACACTCTCACGAATGGCTGTTATGTGGATCGTTAACGAGCCACCAAGGTAAGCATCGTTTACGCTCGATAGATGCGTACTCGTCACCCATCTATTCCTATTCCACCCTTCTTCGCTCTGTTCTGCATGAGCCCCAACCTAACCGGTCTTCGAGCAAAAAAAGAAAGAAAATACAAGAGAAAAAAGGATAGCATAGAAAAGAGTAAATCAACCGTTAAATGTACCAAATTTTTTCAATAAATAACAATTATGTGAATGAGTAGGTATTATATTTTGCGAATTTCTTCAATCAAAATATAATGAATGTTTTTATCAGTTTTTTTTTTCTTTCTATTGATTACGAATCTATTTCTTTGTTTCTTGTTAATTGTCGATGAAATGCACGAATGAACAAGAATATAATTTATTTTTGGTCATGAATCTTGAGTGGGTGTCGGACAACACTTATCAACAGTTACCTATGTATGAACTTCACGCTTCATATATTTCCGGTCCTTGTTTTTCTCCTCGGTTTTATATTTCTCCTTCTTTTTTTTATATTTTTTTTTATATTTTTTTTTCTTCTTAAATTTTCTATCTTCGTCTTGATCAAAATTTCGAAGGAAAGGAAATTTCGAAAATTTTACAAAATCGAAATTTTTCTTATTTTTTATTTTATTTTTTGATTGAAATCTAAATTTAAAAGTGTGCATTCGAATTGTATCTTTCTGTTGACATATCTACCTAATTATCACTTCGGTAAATTCGCGTTGTGCTTTCAATTTTCTTCTCTCGCGAATAAATAGATGCTCGAAAGAAAAAAAAAAAAATTAAAAAGAAAGAAGATAATAAAAAATTGACGAGAATCGACATTCCAGCATTCAGTTCCGAATGGAGATATGTAAATGCGAGAAAGCTCGCAGCAGGTATTCGGCCAAGCAATCGATAATCTTTTTTTTTTTTTTGGGGTCTCTTTTTTTTCGGGGGGAAAAAAAATTAAAAAGAAAGAAGATAATAAAAAATTGACGAGAATCGACATTCCCGCATTCAGTTCCGAATGGCGATATGTAAATGCGAGAACGCTCGCAGCAGGTATTCGGCCAAGCAATCGATAATCCTTTTTTTTTTTTGTTCACCGTGCAACCCCGAAAGGCATTCATTTGGAAGTATAAAAGCGAAAGGTTTCAATACTTTCAGATAGTTCGTTCGTCGTTTCATCGAAAGCCAAAAGCCGTGAACAAAGAAAAGGCAAAGTCGAAAAGGGCTAAACGATTACATCGTATCTCGAACTTGGCCGCGATTCAATGACTCGAAATCAAATGATTTATTTTCGCGAAAATTTTATATCTTATATCTCTGAGAAAATGATGAGAAAAAAATATATATCGGTTATGTATCTCGTAAATGTGATCGAATCGTCTTACATATCGTTAGGAGCTTACGAAAATATACGATAAAATGGAAATTCGTGTCTTTTCCCTATTCGTTGAGGTAATGCTCGGCTCGAAGGGAATGGGAATTCTCCAAAGTCCCCTCGATTGGATCTGGCTACCCTACGTTGTGAAGGGTGTCCCGTTTAACCATTTCTGCAGGGATGTATCGAAACTTCAAGGTCGTAGCTTCCATTCATTGTTTATCATTCCATTCATTGTTGTTTATATTTATCGCACATAATGATATTTCATTCACTTAATATTATCAATATTACGATAATCATCGATTTATGAAAATTACGCGCCCTAACCTTTTCTCGTTAAATAATAATGATTATCGAATTCGATTCACTTGAAATTGAATCGAATTAATCGATTTGGTGTACAGTCGTTCCCATGCTCTCAACGATTGGAATGGTAGGAATCGGTCGCTTTTTATCGTTCAAGCTCTGGAATACGTATATAGCATGAAATCAGGTACGACCCGAAGCACGGTAGTCTCTCGACTCTCATTGTCAGTATGATCTCGTTCGTGTCGATGTTCCTAGAGTGAGATGCTGGGATGACTCGTATTGATGGAAAAGAGCGCAGAGCAGAGCGAGCAGCGAGCGGTAGCAGGTAGAAGGGAATAGAGGGAGAGCACCCTATTCGAATACGGCCCTGCAATGTGCTCGCCCAATAAGGGTGCGTGGTCGGCGGCGCTCAGTCTCGTCGGAACAGTCAGAGAGGAAGGAGATTTTACTCTGAGAAGTGATATCCAAGTGTCGCGTGCCGGCCGCACTGCGGCCGTGCCTTTCTGTCTTCTCGAACGGTCCACACACGCTCTCGAATCGGACAGACGCATTATTAATTTACCATTGTGCAATTGTCACTATTCTTACAGAGGGATCGTTCTTTGAGATTCTCAGGTTTCGTTTTCAACACGGGAGGAGGTTGTAACTAATGGAGGATGACGACGTTAAATGGAAAGCAAGGTAAAAAAAATATAATTATTTCGATTTCGATGTTTCGTTCCGATTTTCTTTCATTTCTCGTCATGTTTAATTGCATGTCAATTAACGAATAATCACTTCCCAGCATTTTTATTGTTTTATCTAAACACAATTCCTTCTTCTACTGTTTTTGATTGCTACACGGAATTTTTTTACATCTATTTAAACGAAGTTCTATTTACAAAGAATCATATCCCGATTGTTATCAGTAACCATTGAGCGATCGTATTCTGACTACTATAGTAACGATGATAGAAATGACAAGCATTGTTATTTCGTATATAATTTCGGGCTCGTTATAAGATATTATTGATGCACGAAACATTATTATTCTATCTTTTTGTTTTCTTTTTTTTTTTTCGAAAGAAAGTTCACGTGAATAACATGTTTTAAATTGATAAAAGAAATATAAATAATCCTATTTCAATCTTCTGTGATCTTATTTGCGCTCTTTTCTAAATTTGCTTATTTCAATCATCGTAATATCATACCTTATCGTTACATAACCTATACGCCTTGAAACGTGGACTAAGGGGAAAATTCAAAACGATATATTAAAAATAAAAATATTGAAACGTATATTTCGAACATTATTAAACAAAAAGGGAAGATATGATTCATCAAATAGTGCACGTTTTTCGATAAAATTTTGAACAAAGAAACAAAAATAGATCTCGTCGCATTCCATAGAACGATGGGTCTCAGCCTCTTCGAAAATGATCGCGTTTTTTGCGCGATAAAACTATGAAACTGCTTCCGTTCCCTTCTTTCCCATTTCTATTCGTCAAATACCAGTTCTGTTAATGATGTTTTGCAAGACATCGATGCGTTGTTCAAGCTCTTATGGATAAGAGTTGAATTTCCGCGAAATATTTTCTTCGATAAAGAGAAAGGGGAGTAGAAAAGAAAAAAAAAACCGTGAATGTTATCGAGAGTAAGATGATTCGGGAGACGACTAACATTACACATCGTGAGGATGGTGGGTAAAGTTTCTTCTCCGAGAATAGTGTGGTTAAGATACTTATTCGATCAACGCAACATTGCATCGTGCGATAAAGCACGACTCTTATAGGTTAGTGAAACGTCAAATGTGCAATATCGTTTATTCGCGGGAATATTGTGCGCAATATTTTGTGAAAAGGAAAAGAATTGAAAAATATTATAGAAGACGATCACTGTTAACAAATCTGTATAGGGTGGGATCGCCAATCGAAACAGTGAAACGAAGATAGAAAACGATTACGAACGAGATAAGTTTTTCTGTCGGTAAGTGGAGGGGAAGCGGTCGGTAATTGACTTGCAGTGCACTTTATTCTGAGAATTCTTATATCCAAGTCACGAAAGACGGCGAAGGAAAAGGGAAAATATGGAAAGCGATTTAGTTTTGTTTCCATTCAACTGAGAGGTACATTGTCTCGTCGCGCGACCAATAGACACGGACGAATGGATAGGTGGATTATTTTTGGTCACGAGGATGCGCGTCGAGGGTAGTTGGCTTGAATTAGTCTTTCCGAGAGAGGGTGCGCCGACAACTGGAGCAAAGGGGGACGCTTTTTGCTATTTCCCTTCCCATTCCTATCCTGATTAATGTTCCGTTCAAATTCATTAGCGAATTGTGCGAAAGTTATTTATAGCAGGACGTGCATTTCATCTTCAGATCGATTTTTGCGTTTGTCGTTCCATCTTCAAATCTCGTAACCAAAAATCGCGAAGAAAACGTGCAAGGTCGAAAAGAGTTGGAATAAAGGGGCATCTTGCCGGTTCTCTTGGAGTGTATGCGTTGGCAACCTGCCAGCCACCACCCGTCTTGCATACTTTGAATACGCGTACTTTATCTCTTCTATCGCGTCTATCGCGAAAATCGTTTGATGAAAAAAACCGCTCGAAACGAGTTGAGCCTGTATAAATATTGCCTGGGACCGGTCCCGTTATCGTTTCTTCGACAGTTAACCAAACCTGCGACAAGCTAGTTTTTCCAGTTACCAGGATAACTATGTTCATTTCGTCGAAATTCGATGACCTACTCGATCGTTTAAAGTAGTCGGTCAATAGAATATCTGTAACTCAGAATTTTCGTTTTGTTTAATAATTCCCAATTGCAAACATCATAATTTTATGATTCGATTTACAGCATTTAATCGATCACAGACATTATATGCTTAAAATAAAAATTGTTATATATATATATATATATATATATACTCATATAATATTACTATTTCAAATATTTAAGGATTTTTCGACATGCATAAATAAGATATCATAATAATTGGAATGTAAATCAATAAATTCCAATGAAAATCGATGAAAGAAATTATCAAGACACTTGACATACGTTGCAACACAAAAGATTTGAAATCATTTAGTTATTTCTTTTAGTTATTTCATTTACCATATCATTTATTATACACTAAAAGATTAAAAACTCAGAATTAGTTTAATAACCTTAATAATACCAATATAATAAGATCATATTCACCGATGAATAATAAAGAAAATAGGTACTTTTCTTGTCCCTTGTGTTCAAGTTCCAATTTTTTAATTTTTACACCCACTCAGATACACCCACGTAATTTATTGTTAAATGAACGAGATATTTATCCTTAGTATACTTAGACCTCCTGATTCATGAGTGAATGGAGATAAAAACAGGAAAAAAAGAGAGACTAGGATCGATCAGGGAGGCCAAGGGACGAATCGATCGATCGAGAATCGAACCGTGAAATCGCGTGGACCGATTTCTTTGCTTCTCGTTCGAGTTCACGCTCGAAAGGAATATCTTTCGAGAAACACGAGGGTAGTAAGGTGTCGCGAGTCATTGATCGGACGAGAACGGATAACCGGAAAATGTATATCGATCGATCAAATGATTGGTCGAGATCGATCCAATTATCGCGTAGATCCCTGGGGTTGGCTGGGGCAAGAGCTCGAAGAGTTGCCATAGTAACCAACGTTACCCCGCCATGACACGCCGCGGCGCAACGAGCCACCCACTCACTAGTGCTCGATCGAACCCTTTCCGAACTTATGTTTCGCTAGCCACTAGCCACTCTCTTTCCTGTGTTCAACAGTTTATGACTCTTCCATGACTTCTTAACCTAGACCATTGTGTCAAATTTCACTTCTCTCCGATTATGGTTGCAATGACCTTCTCATTGTTTGTTTCGACGAATCTATCGTAAACACGATAACTTATGCGCGTCGTTCGCACTTGTAAAGAATAACTCGATCGATTATCTTTATCTTAACGTGGCGAAATTGCGTCTGCGCGCAATGTTTACCGCGCACCATCTTAATGAAATTAATTGCATCCTCGTTCACCATTGGTCGATCGCTCTTTGACTTCGACATACGATCAAAGTTCGGTTAAGGATCGAACAGAGAGCGTTCTTTTATCGCAATTCGAGAAACCGCGCGGAAACGATAATCGTATCGATTCAATCAGTTTCGTTGTTCTCGGAATATCGACATACCATTCGCCGTATTTTTCCCTTTTTTTTTTTTTTGCGTTTAAAATTAGCATTTAAATTCTGAAATATCAAAAGTTTGTTCTTTATCTTTTAGATTTTCAATTCGTCGTTTGAACGAAATCAAAAATATAATTATAATGTAAATATACATATGTAAAATATGTAGTTGGGCAACATCACTGTTCTACGTCTAGACGATAAAACCACGATGCTATAGCACTATCCATTGTCTTCGATGATTGTTTTCTCGTTACTTGTATAGCGTTTCTCCTTCGGCCGGGGTCAGACAATAGAACGTCGGCTCGAACAACGAGCCTCGCTTTCCCCAAGTCGTCGATTCTTTCGACGAACTCTCCGGCTTCAGGAACTCTTAATCGTCCGATTCGCGATCGACTGGTGGCCTCGAATGTTTGCCACATTTTCTTTAAAAATCTCGCGGACGACAAACAAAAGCTTCTCGCGCTATTCTTTTCTTCTTTGATACCTCTTATCTGAAAGTCTGTTTTCTTTTATTTTCTTTCCAAAGACTGACAGCATGGCTTGTCGCGGCGCGCCGCTGTGGTGTCGAAAAGAAGTGGGAGCTTTCGCTCCTTTCACGACCCGGATTCCTTCTTTCCGCTGTAACCGTTTTTACCCTCTTCCGGACATGAAAAACGACCTATCCTTCTTTCTCCTTTTCCCTTTCGTATAT